>NC_142364.1:472500-477500 GCF_059441175.1 Urocampus carinirostris
GGGCGCGGTCCTAGCCCGGGACCGCCGCTTTCAACCCCTTCTCGGAAGACTCGCCGGCTTTGTCGGTACTAGGGGTTTTTCGGGTGGCTCTTTGTGGCCGGACGCCCTCGGAAGAAGAAAACCACCTCGGACCGGGCATCCGGGAAAAACACGTCCCGGGTCGAGAACCGCGCACCACAGCTTTAACACCCGACTTGTTAGAAAAAGAAAACGGCTGCTTTACTCTCTAAATTCGGAATCACTTATGAACTCAGTATTTTATGCCTTGACTGTGAATGCAGGCGGTTTGTTCTATCCCTTTCTATTTATGATGGTACATTTTGATTTTTAAAAAATGAGAGGGTGGGGGGTATTCGATTTTTGAAGGGGACTCGGCTGCTTCGGTTGGATTCGGACCGATCGTGGGCGCCCCCTGGCTTCTCCTTTTGCAAGCTACCTCGACGTTCAAAGTATTTTCATCTTGTACTCGCGTATCCCCAAACATCCCCATCATGCCGCTTGAAATTTGAAAAATGGAAAAAAAAATCAGTTTTTCGATTATTTTGGGGGTTTTTGTGACGTTTTTTATGGTCTGTTTTATTTATCTTCTTTTTTTTTTTTTTAATTCTCTTATTTTGAAATATTTTTTTCAAATATATACATACAGTACATATATATATATATATATGTATGCATGCATATCATTTTTCCATTTTTCTCTTCTGTCAGAAGACCGTATTGCAAAAATTGCCCCCAAAAACACGTTTTTTTTAAATTAAATTTTGTTAGAATAAAGTATTCCAAAAAAAATCACGTAAAAATATATTAGTATTTTCAGGGCAGAAACAAAAAAATGTATTCTAAAAAATACTTTCAAAATATAGTTTGCCAAAAATATTGTCTGTCATTACAGAACTCTTTTAATTACTTTTATAGTATATTTTTCTTAAAGAAACACACACACGTGCCAAATTGGAAAAGTATGCGGAAAAACCTAAATACTCTGAATTCGAAAAAATATAATAAAAAAAAACAAAACAACAGAAATAAATATTTTGAAAAGGAAAATACTCAGAAAAGCTTGGAAAACAAAATTAAAAATATTTGGCAAAAAAAAATTAAAAAGTGAATAAAAAAACGGATAAAATATTTCAAAATACGGGGAAAAAAATATTCAATCAAACAGACCATAAAAAAATCAAAGCCACCCAAAAAATAATTGCGGGAAAACTGGATTTTATTTGTCTGTCATGATTACTGATGTGATGCACCTCGGACTCGATTTAAATCCACGTCTATCCGTCACCTGTTGTCAGTCCGTCTGCGAACCTCAGTTAACGCTAGGCAAGCTTTTCGACCCTAACTCACACCTGTTTTTGCTCCCGTCTGTTACCCGTTTTTTTATCTTGACCGTCTACTCTTCTCTCCTGGCTTTCGACTCGTTCTCTACCACGTTTTTTGGCTCTCCTGTCCCGGCTACTGCCCCGTTTTTTTCCGTTTCCGACACCGCCATCATCACGGGTGCATCTTATCGGTAATCATAACATTCTCAAGTCAATGCAATACTCCTCCGTCGCATCAAACAGTGCCTTTCCACCATTGGTCGATTGTTGTACAGCATTGTTTTGGCTGAATTAATTCCCATGATACCCGAATACAACGTTATACAACAGTGGCACCATATTCTATTCTATATTCTATTCCTTTTTCCTACGTTGGGGTTACTTTAGGTCAAGGCAACAAGTGGAAGGGCTTGTCAAAATGCAGGGAGTTTGAATTGCACAACTCGACCGAGCCCGGAGCGCCTCTCGGCTTTGGACGGAATACTTCCCATGACTACTGCTGACTTTTTTCTTTTTGGGAAAAAATCATGGTGGCGATTGCAGGACTTAAAGCAAAAGCCTTCCAAAAAAAGACGTTCCAATCGATGCTGCTTGTAATTTGCAGAGTTTTCCGATGTGTTTTCGGACAGGGGGAGGGGAGAGTGAGCGCACGCGCTTAATCTTACCGCTCGACGGACGGGACGTACGAAACTTGACCTTTCTGGGTGTTTAGGGGTGTGTTTTTGGGTTGCACTGCCGCTCGAGAATTGTTTTCTACAAAAAAAAAGGAGAAAAAGAGCGCAAAAAGGCGAGCGTAGGAGTCGCAGGTGAGGAAAGTGCGAGTTGTGCGCATGCGCGGGTAAGGGGAGACGTTTGAGGGTTGAATTATACTTGCTCTCGCGTATAACACCGTATTGTCACGCGTACACTATATCCTCACAGTCCTCACCATTCAGAAACTACTATACTCTCTCATCTATACTACTATACCCTCATATGCACTGCTATACTCTCACTCACACACACTACTTTCTTACACATACTCCTATTGCTAGTATACTCTCATATGCACACTAATATACTCTCCCATTTATTACCATCCTATCTTAAATACACTACTATACTCTCTCAGGAATATTACTATACTCTCATACATACATTACTAAACTCTCTTACACATATTACTCTATTCTCATATATTACTGTGCTCTCATACACGCACTACTATATTCTTATAAATACATTACTATGCTCTCATACACACACTACTATATTCTTATACACACATTACTTTACTCTCATACACATATTACTGTACTATCTTACACATATTTGCCAGAACAGCCCTTTGAGACTTCTTGTGACTAAGGGATACACAAATAAACATGACTTGACTATACTCTCATTCACACATACTACTATCCTCTCACACATATTACGCAATTTTCATACACACATTAGTATACTCTCATACACACAGTACTAAACTATCTCACACATGTTTGCCAGAACAGTCCTTTGAGAGTTCTTGTGACTAAGGGCTATACAAATAAACATGACTTGACTATACTCTCATTCACACATACTACTATCCTCTCACACATATTACGCAATTCTCATACACACATTAGTATACTCTCATACACACACTACTAAACAATCTCACACATATTTGTCTGTACAGTCCTGTGAGATGTCTAGTGACTTAGGGCTATACAAATGAACATGACCTAACTCTTATACACACACTACAATACTCTCTCATACATATTACTACACTCTCATACAGACTACTATACTTTTTCACACATCTTAATATACTGGGAGTAACTCCAGTTTCACGAACTGTACAATACAGTACTTATACACAGATCATCTCCATGGTTACCAAAAGTACCCACTTAGAGGTGAGGTGATCATCACACTAGGTGTGAAAAAAAACTTGTAGTAATAGTCATTTTAATGATGTGTGAGAAGGGATAATAGTGTTTGTGAGAGTATCGTCGTGTATGTGAGAGTCTTTAGAATGGCGTGTGTGGGAGTATAGTCGTCTGTGTATAGAGGATAATAGTGTGTGTGAGAGTCTATAGTGGTGTTTGTCAGTGAGAGTATAATAGTTTGTGTGTGACAGTATAGTTTGTGTATGAGAGTATAATAGTGTGTGTGAGAGTCTTTAGTGGTGTTTGTCAATGAGAGTATAATAGTCTGTGTATGAGAGTATAATAGTGTGTGTGAGAGTCTGTAGTGGTGGTGTTTGACAATGAGAGTATAATAGTCTGTGTATGAGAATATAATAGTGCGTGTGAGAGTCTATGGTGGTGTTTGTCAATGAGAGTATAATAGTCTGTGTATGAGAGTATAATAATGTGTGTGAGAGTCTATAGTGGTGTTTGTCAATGAGAGTATAATAGTTTGTGTGTGAGAGTCTAATAGTGTGTGTGAGAGTCTATAGTGGTGTTTGTCAATGAGAGTATAATAGTCTGTGTATGAGAGTATACTAGTGCGTGTGAGAGTCTATAGTGGTGTTTGTCAATGAGAGTATAATAGTTTGTGTATGAGAGTAATAGTATGTGTGAGAGTCTATAGTGGTGTTTTTCAATGAGAGTATAATAGTCTGTGTATGAGAGTATAATAGTGTGAGTGAGAGTCTAGTGGTGTTTGTCAATGAGAGTATAATGGTCTGTGTATGAGAGTATACTAGTGCGTGTGAGAGTCTATAGTGGTGTTTGTAAATGAGAGTATAATAGTTTGTGTATGAGAGTATAATAGTATGTGTGAGAGTCTATAGTGGTGTTTGTCAATGAGAGTATAATAGTGTGTGTGAGAGTATAATAGTGTGTGAGAGTCTATAGTGGTGTTTGTCAATGAGAGTATAATAGTTTGCGTGTGACAGTATAGTGGTGTTGGTGCATGACTGTGTACGAGAGTATAGTTGCGCTTATGTGAGATTACGGTGCTATATGTGAGAGCAAGTAGGATTTATTCTCATACACGCGCATGTTTTTGCGGATCCGTGTGGTCGTGCATATATATTGTGTATATATCCACTCACACGTTTATGTCAGCGCTGCTGATGCTTAAAATTCGAAGTGCTGTTTTTTCTGAGAGAGGAACAAAATACATTTGATGGTAAGATCATTGTAAGGTGATTGCAAACGTCCGGTGCGCCTTAAAGCAGTCATAACATTTATGACGTCACAAGATGGCCGCCTGTTTGGTGTACATGAGTGTCACTTTGGAAAAAAACGGGGTTCGGGGGAGTCGTGAAGGACAAAACCGGGACGGAATCTTCCGGCGTTCCCGTCTGATTTTTTTCCTTGGTTTTGTCCTTTGCAACACTGTGATGATGATGACGAGTGCTGTATTATTTTTGTACGTTTGTGTACAAGCCAGTAAAGGAACAAAACATGAAAGTCCGTGAGTTTCTCATCCCATTTTTTTGCACACACACTCTTTTGTCGTCCCGGTCGGCCCGTTTCTCAACCCGAATCCTTTCACTGCAGGAATAAAAGGGTGCAGAGTATTGTGGGAAATCCACTCCCCCCCCCCCCCCCTTTGCCCCCTTTTGGGGTTTGGTTTTCATTGCAGTCCTGAAAAGTGAGCTGTGCAATATTATTGGTTCGCTACAGCGCAGGTGTCAAACGGGCGGCCCGCGGGCCAGATCAGGCCCGCTAAGGGATTGAATCCGGCCCGCAAGAC
>NC_142364.1:8938306-9075806 GCF_059441175.1 Urocampus carinirostris
TTTTTTTTTTGGGGGGACAGACAATACTAATGTTAATAAGTATACTTATAAACTTTGGAGAGTTAAAAACAAAAAGATTTTGGGAATTGTTTTCGATTTTTAGAATCGAGGCACAAACACAAACAATGGCAAAAAAAGACCGGGCCATTCGGGCCGTTTCCCTGGGCTTTGTTTTTCTCTTGCGCTACTCTGAGTGTTGTCTCGCGATTCAATCCCTTAGCGGGCCTGATCTGGCCCGCGGGCCGCCTGTTTGACACCTGTGCCCTAACAGAAGGCTGTCCAGAGTTGCGTCCTCATTGGTGCCCGAATGAGAAAATAAATGATTTGGACAAAAATTTTGGAGAAATTTACGAATCCACAATAAACACAATAACCTCCATTACCTTATTTGCAGGACGGCCGCTTCGCCCACGAATTCACGCTAAAACCCGTCAACCAGTCGTGCTGCAGCTCCGGCTCTTCAGAATGCGGGCACAAAAACGAGCCCTGCGGCGCCCGTTTCGGAACGGCCATCGCTGCCGTGTCGGACCTCAACCTGGACGGCCTCAACGACGTGGCGATAGGGGCACCCTTCGAAAACGACCACAAAGGCGGAGTCTATATCTACCACGGGGACAGCAAGCGCTCCCTCAAGGAGAAGTTTGTGCAGGTGAGCGCCCCCTCGTGGTCGATCGTGGATTTGTTCGTCTAGAGTCAGATATTAGACAGGACGAGACAGACGGAATCAATACAGGATACTTGAGACCGGAGTCAGATATCAGACAGGACGAGACAGACGGGATCGATACAGGATACTGGACACTGGTGCAAGATATCAGGCAGGATGAGACAGGCGGGATCAATACCGGATACCGGAGACTGGCGCAAGATATTGGACAGGATGAGACAGGTGGGATCGATACTGGATACCAGAGACTGTAGCAAAATATCAGACAGGACGAGACAGACGGTATCGATACCTGATACTTGGACTGGAGTCAGATATCAGACAGAACGAGACCGACAGGATCGATACCGGATACCAGAGAATGTAGCAAAATATCAGACAGGATGAGACAGGCGGGTTCGATACCGAATACCAGAGACTGTAGCAAAATATTGAGACCGGAGTCAGATATCAGACAGGATGAGACAGACGGGATCGATACAGGATACTGGAGACCGGAGTCAGATATCAGACAGGACGAGACAGACGGGATCGACACAGGATACTGGAGAATGGAGTCAGATATCAGACAGGACGAGACAGACGGGATCGATACCGGATACTGAAGACTGGAGTGAGATATCAGACAGGACGAGACAGACGGGATCGATACCGGATACTGGAGACTGGCGCAAGATATCGGAGAGAATGAGACAGGCGGGATCGATACCGGATACCTGAGACTATAGCAAGATATCAAACAGGACAAGACAGACGGGATCGATGCCAGACACTGGAGACTGGAGTCAGATATCAAACAGGACGAGATAGACGGGATCGATACCCGATACTGGAGACTGGAGTCAGATATCAGACAGGATGAGACAGACGGGATCGATACCGGATACTGGATAATGGCGCAAGATATCGGACAGGATGAGACAGGCGGGATCGATACCGGATACCAGAGACTGTAGCAAAATATCAGACAGGCTGAGACAGGCGGGATCTACACCATATACTGGAGACTGGAGTGAGATATCAGACCGGACGAGACAGACGGGATCGATATCAGATACAGGAGACTGGAGTCAGATATCAGACCGGACGAGACAGACGGGATTGATATCGGATACTGGAGACTGGAGTCAGATATCAGATAGGACGAGACAGACGGGATCGATACCGGATACCGGAGACTGTAGCAAGATATCCAACAGGACAAGACAGACGGGATTGATACCCGATACTGGAGACTGGAGGCAGATATCAGACAGGCATCGATCAGACGGGATCGATACCAGATACACGAGCCGATGCTGGACAGACGGGATCGATACCGGACAGGATACACAAGCAGGATACCGGACAGAGTCATAACACACGTCTTGCAATCCAGTGTTATTTAGTTATTATCTATTTTTTATAAATAGTGGTATTATATATTTTCCGCCTTTTATTCTGTAAATTTACACTTTTTCTGTTACGAACTGACCCTGGCCCCTCACTAGAGAAGGGAAATGTGATGTGGCCCCCAAAGGAAAAAGTTTGGGGACAACCGGTTTGAACTAATAGATGACGACTGGATTTGTTCATAGCACATCCCGGCGGGCGGAAATGATGACAAGAAGAAGTTCTTTGGTCAGTCCATTCACGGCGTGATGGATCTCAATGGAGACGGAATCACTGATGTGACTATTGGGGGGCTCGGAGGTGCCTCCTTGTTCTGGTGAGACCCCCATAAATCTTATTTTTCTCTTATTTTCAGGTAAAATCTAAGACCCAGAATATTAGATCGGGGGCCTGTCACACAAACATTTGCGGCTGAAACACGGCCAGAAATTTCTGCCTTTGAGGCGGACGCTATTGGACGCATTGAGTTCGCCATTAAGACGAGATACAGCGGTGCTCAACACGAGTTCGGAAATTCGCGGGCGGGTGGCAGCGCGTAAAAGTTTTACCCTGCTCAATTCTTCAGAGCGCGGGTACACAGCCTTTCACGAGCGTATTGAGGCTGAACCACGGCCAGAAATTTCTGGCCGTGAAGCAGATGCCGTTGGGCGCTGTTGGACGTTTTGAGACCGCCATATAGACGAGATAGAGCTGTGCTTTACTCGCGGTCGGAAATTTTCACGTGGTTGGCCGCGTTCAAAACTTTTGAGCTGCTCAAAAGTTTGAGCACGTGTTAAACCGCGTGCCGCACACGTGGTCTACACGAGGTAATGACGCGGAAATGACGTGCTATGGTCGCGGCCAGGGCGCGGTTACACATGGGTAGGACGGGAAATTTCAGCGGGTAATAGTGGGTGGAGCATGGTAATAGCATGTTCTGCGCCTGTATCGTGGTGTTATTACGTGAAATTAGCATGTTACGCGTGTGACAGCCTTTCTCTGCGTATATACAGCGCGATTTGCCGAGCACAAGCACACGTCAGTTGTGCTGGAGACGTCAAGGGGGTGAACATGGATCCCCGTCAGCGTAGTGACCTCGTCTTAATCCATTTTTATTTCTTGACATTTCTTTTCAAGATAATAAAATAAAAATGATGCCATAGCTTGAAATCTTGATCTTCACGGGACTGTGTCTTGAGCGGTAATGATTTCTACAGCCCGGTGCATCCCTGACGAGATTTGCATACCCTCGCTACTACAACCACTTTTACCTCGTTTTATCTCACTTTTAGGGAATGTAATGGCGAACATATAACCAAAACCACTTCGTCTTGCATTTATTGGGAATTTAATACAACTTAAACCATTCCGTCTTTGTTTTTGTTGTGAACGTAATCGAACGCAACACCGCCACCTCCCCACCCCCTCGCGTGAACGCGCATTCTGCTGCGCTTCCAACAAAAGCGATCGTATTCTATATAAAACGCTTATCAAAACAATAAAGTGAGCTAATTATAACAATTGGGAGATCCTAGTCTATATAACGCGTTTATTTAAACAATAAAGTGCGATCGTATTCTACAAAATGCGTTTGTTAACGCGGATGACAACAAAAGCGATCACAGCAGAATGTGCGTTCACGCGAGGGGGTGGGGGTGTGGGTGTGTTGCGTAGGAGTCGGATTTGGGCACAACACCGGCTCGGGAGCTTTTATACCCGTGATCCACACGAGAAAATGACGCAGAAATGACGCGATGAGGAAGCGGAACAGTCGCCGGTGTCTTTTTTGCGGCCATACACCGATGAACAGCGGGGTGGCCAATTTTGCGCATTTTCCATCGCGGGCAACCACGGGCGAAAAAAAATCGCAAAATTTTAGCCGTGATTCAGCCGCAAATGTCTGTGTGACAGGCCCCTAAGTAAAGGAACTCACAGTGCCATGGAAAAGTAGATGGCCCCTTCCTAAATTCTGTGTTTTTGTGCATATTTATCACTCACAAGGTTTTAGATCGTCAAACAGATTTTAATATCACACAGAGATAACCCAGGAAATATTTATTTCATTTTATTTAGCCACTCAAAAAACACTAAATTATGGATTCTCTTTCTCAGTCCTGTTATTTATTTCAGCTCTTCAAATTTGTTGTTTTCTCATCTCATCTCATCAAATCTCATTAGCTGCACCGCTTATCCTCAGTAGGGTCACGGGGGTGCTGGAGCCCATCCCAGCAGTCATCTGGCAGTGGGCAGGGGACCCCCTGAACTGGTTGCCAGCCAATCCCAGGGCACACAGGGACAGACAACTCGCTTGCTCATTCACACCTAGGGACAATTTGGACCGGCCAATCCACCTGAAATGCATGTCTTAAGAATGTGGGAGGAAACCCACGCAAGCACGGGGAGAACATACAAACTCCACACAGGAAGTCCGGTGGCTGGATTTGAACCCACACAGGAGGTTCCCAAGACCTTAGAACTGTGCCGCACACTCGCTAACCACTGCGCTGCCGTGCTGCCCCCAAATTTGTTGTTTTCTTCAAGATATATTATCAATAATAATATAAATATGTTTTTCTGGGATTCCTGGAAAACACATGAAATATGAATTAAAATATTCACAGATCGACAAAAAAATGTTTCGAAAATAGAAAACACTTTTAGCTTTTTACACACTGATGCCAGGACGAGAACAGAAACAGGACCCATTCACGTAACGTTTGTCACAAGTTTTATTGAAGGAACGAGGAAGGGGTGCGCTGGACGCGGGAAGCAAGTCGTTCTCGTACTCGGCTTGTAAGTCCAATACGGAGCAAGCGATGGCGGTGTCAGGGACAAAAAACAACGGGTCGGTAGCCGGGACAGGAGAGCAAAAAGATGGTCAGGGTCAGAAGCGAGTCTTAAGCAAGAACGGGAGAGCAGACGTGATAGGGGTCGGAAATGATTCGTAAGCCAATTTGGGAGAGCAAACGTGATCGGTATCAAAACGGGTTGTAGCCGGAGACAAACGGGAGCAAAACGGGACAGGCGGGGGTCAGGGTCGAAAAAGGCTTGCCTTGAACATACGGAGATTCGCAGACGGACTGACAAAAGGGGATTGACAGGACAGGGTTTAAATAGACGGAAAGCCAATCTGTCAACGAGCCGCAGAGAGCAAGGCGTGGTCGAGGTCGGAAACAAGTCGTAAGCCAGAACAGAAGAGTAGGCATAATCAGGGACAAAAACAGGTCGTAAGCTAGGACGGGCGAGCAGACGTGGTCAGAATCAAAACGGGTTGTAGCCGGAGACAGACAGGAGGAAAAACGGGACAGGTGGGAGTCAGGGTTGAAAAAGGCTTGCCTGGTATACACTGAGGTTTGCAGACGGACTGACAACAGGGGACTGCCAAGACTGAGTTCAAATAGTGACAGGGAGCCAATCAGAAACTGCGGCGGTTGGCGCCGAATGAGCAGTAATCACGACATAGTGATGAAATAAAACGAGAGTTCCCATGCATACTGCGGGATTAGGGTTGTCAACCAACACCATGCTAAAAGCTAGCTTTGAAAAAACCCTACCAGGCTTGAAATTACGCCAGAAAACAGGCTTTTGAAGCAGTGAAAAAGTCAAATAAGACTAAATAAAAATGAAAATTCTAAGCATTGGTAGGACGTCTCAGCTGGTAGGAAGGAACTTCAGAACACTGGTCATACTACTAATGACCAAAGGATGGTGTCAGGACCAGAACATAGACAGGACCCACTTGCATGTGTTTCTCTTAGTTTCATTGGGAAGAAGGGAAAGGATAGTACACATGGTCCATAGATCGCTGGTTGCGGAGAGCAGGTTGCTCAGACGCGGAAGTTGTATTTCTGTGGCGAGTGATGGCAGTGTCGGGAGCGGAAGAAAGCTGATCAGTAGCCGGGACGGGGGAGCAAAATCGTCGTCTAGATCAGAAAAAGGGTCAGAGCCGGAAAATCTGAACAGGAGAGAGTCAGGGTCGAAAAGCTTGCCTAGCGTAAGCTGAGGTTCGCAGACGGACTGACAACCGGTGACAGGAAGACGGGGGTTAAAAAGGTGACAGGGAATCAGAAACACACTGGAATCAGAACAAGAGAGAGTCAGGGTACGATAAGCTTGCCTAGCGTAAGCTGAGGTTCGCAGACGGACTAACAACCGGTGACAGGAAGACGGGGGTTTAAAAGGTGACAGGGAATCAGAAACAGACGGGAATCAGAACAGAAGAGATTCAGGGTCGAAAAGCTTGCCTAGCTTAAGCTGAGGTTCGCAGACAGACTGACAACCGGTGACAGGAAGACGGGGTATAAAAAGTGACAGGTAGCCAATCAGCGTCCGAGGCAGTTGGCGCTAATGGGGTAGGCTCAAGTTCCTCGCATAAAAAATCATGACGGATGGAAAAAGCATGAAACAATTTTAGTTCCCTTGTTGTTTACCAGTTCAGAACATTCGGTTGGTCTTGTAAGTTAAAAAAAACAAACAAAAAACTTCCTACAACAGCTGGCAAAATTGGGAACTCTGCTTTGATGACAGCTGGTAGTTTATTCGGCTCTCATGCATGTTCCCTCTAAGCTGCGCACGTGCGCAATCGCGCACTGCTCACACATTCTCAGCACACAAGAAAATCTAGCCGGCTCACAAAAATCAGGGCTCGAAATTGCTAATTAAGAAGCGAATTAAGTCAAAGTTACAGTGGATTAAGGTAAAAATACACCGGTTCCCCTGACGTTGTGTCCTAAATGCGCTATTTTGAAGTCGAGTCGAAGTAGAACGAAGTTGAGTAAAGTTAGTAGAGAACCGGCTTCCTCGGCTCGGCTCACTAAAAGGAACCGGCTCTTTCGGGTCCTAAACGGCTCTTCAGGTTGTTTTTGCTTCTTTAATCCCAACATGACCAAATATTATGTAAAATTATGCACAAAATGACTTAAAGGAATGGGGGAATAGAACAAAAAAGAAAAAAATACCAAAATTCAAAAGTAGTGAAAAGCTGAGAAAAAGAGAAACAAAAGGAAGAGAAAAAAAGAAGGAAATTTTTTGAAGAAAAGAAAGAAATGTAGGATAAAAGTAAATAGAGAACAAAAAGAAAAAAGTAACAGCTCTGAAAAAATAAACACAATGAGATTTTTTTTAAAGGAATTTAAAAAAAAGTAGAAAAAAACATGGAAAAAAGAAGAAAAAGTTTGTGTTGCATTCAAATAATTTCCAATGATATCAAGTGAATCTTGTTGCCGACATTGTACTTCCACTAAAAACGGTGATTATGTACAGTTCTGTATCTTGCAACCGACTCAATAAGCCCCCAAAATGTTAATATTATGCGACAAAATATATCAGGAAATAAAAATAAATGGATATCTTGTGAAAGAATTGTAATAGTACATGAGTCAATTCATTCAAAAGAGAAAAATCATTTTGCATTGCTGGAAACTCAGCAAAATGGAACTTGATGTCAAGTTTTGGACATGTTTGATAATTAATTATCTTGCCACACTTGGGATTATGGTTGCTCACTGTTGTTTCAAGCGTTGCTCACCCACTTTGTGTGAACGCTCAGACCCCTGGAAAATGACAGGGAACATTGCTCTCATGGGACAATAAGGGTAAAGAACCCTCTCAAACCTTTCTTTTTACATGAAAGTCTATTCCCTGGTGGCGGGATTTGGAACATGCAAGAAGCAAACAGACTTCCAGTATCTGGAGGGAGGCAACAGATGCGTGATAAGCAAAAAATGCGGCCAACAAGAAGCAGCCGGCCCCAGCTGCCAAATTTCATAAAATGGAAGGCACAAGGGGATTGAAGTTCTCACACGGCTAGAAAAAAAATGTTTTTTTTCGCCCGATAAGCTTTTTTTTTGTGTGTTCGACTTGGATGCATCTGAGAAAGGCTTTTAACAAAAACGTCTCCGGGAAATGGTCGATCTCCAGCGTACGAGTCCATCGGGACGTGTTCAGCTGTCGCAATAAAACAAGCGGACAACAGATGATGCTGAATTTATCTGAATGAAAGGACGTCTTTTTCCGATACTTGAACAAAATCATGTAGAATAAAATAGACCACAGGTGTCAAACAGGCAGCCCGCAGGCCAGATCAGGCCCGCTAAGGGATTAAATCCGGCCCGCGAGACAACACCCAGAGAAGCGCAAGAGAAAAACAAGCTGCAGGTTGAAATATGTCAACTTGATGTTGCCAAGATTTTATGTTGACAAAATGTATATGTATATATTAGGACAAAAATAGACGGAAACCAAACTGGAAACTGAAATTAAACAGGACAAAATAAACAGGAACAATACCGGGCGGGAAATACCAACAGGAACAGGACCCACGTCGAAACCCACGTCTTGCGGGGCAGAAGTTCGTTGACGGGCTGACAACGGAATGGTGACAGCGCTGAGCTTAAAATACACAGAAAGCCGATCTGTTAACAAGCCGCAGCTGGCGCCACGTGGGCGGGGCCAATTGGGCGCCATGGCAACCGTGATATTAACTACAATTTACGGTCAAAGTGTCACCCCAACAGACCCCGTTGTGGCTGTAAATCAATAAATCATTCTATACATAGAAGCTCATTAAACAATCCATGCTGAAAAGCCACAGAACAAACTTAAGCACAGAGCAAACTTTTTACCATAAAGCTCTAAAAATGCACCTGGAGTAATTTGATTGGGTGAGTAGTAGGAATAGGGGGAGCTTTACACAGGGCGCACACACTTCTTCTCCTCGCCCAGCGTCATCTGCACTGAAGGTAAATACGTTGGTATCCTTGTTTGCAGTATTTTGTGACATTTTTACAAAAGAACTTTGCTTGCACCTTGCTTTGAAACCATTATTTCGAAGAGTTTTGTCTTGCTATATATATATATATATATATATATATATATATATATATATATATATATATATATATATATATATATATATATAATATAGATAGATAGATAGATAGATAGATAGATAGATAGATAGATAGATGGATGGAAAGACAGGAAGCCTGAGACCAACAAGATCGATTCCAATTGTCCGAGCAAATGTCACACAAATGGGGTCAAATGGGGAGAGAATAATAAACAGGACAAAAATAGAGGGAACGAAACTGGAAACTGATATTTAAGAGGACAAAATAAACGAGAAATACCAATAGGAAAACAGGACCGCGTCAGAACCCATGTCTTGCGGCGCAGAGGTTCCTTGACGGACTGACAAAGGAAAAATGAGAGCACTGAGCTTAAAAAGACGGAAAGCCAATCTGTCAATGAGCCTCAGCTGGCACCACACTGCCTGGGCCAATTGGGCGCCATGGCAACCGTGACAGAACACTCCGCGTTTCCCTTATTAAGATCCTTGAATCAAAATAGAATTGTAATAAAATTCCCTACTCTCACTCAGGTCTCGAGACGTGGCAGAACTCCGAGCCACGGTGACCTTCAACCCCGCAAAAATTAACGTGCAGCAGGCCGAACACCAGTGCTCATTTTACGGTCGCAAATCGGCCTGCGTGACCACCGAAGTCTGTTTCGTCTACGCCGTCAAATCCGACAAGGAGGACGCCAAGAGCCAAGCAGGTGAGATGTCGAGGCCCGCCGAAAACCTTGGCGCCATTTATATAGTCATGTTTATTTGTGACGCCCTTAATCACAAAGAGTCTCAAAGGGCTGCACAGATCAAAGACTATTGCAAACTACAGACTATTATGACACCATTCCCTCATCTAAAACCTACATGAGGGCAAATAATACACATATTGTCAACATAAAATCTAGGTTATTCATATGCTATAGAATAGAAGTATGTTTTAAGCCTAGATTCAAACAGTTCCACTGAGGTTGCAGATCGAATCTCAGGGAAAAGAGCATTCCACAGCACCGGGGCCCGAATTGAGAACGCTCTTAAAACTGCGGATTTCTTCTTGGCTCTTGGGATCACTAGTAGACCAGCATTTTCAGAGCGAAGGCTCCGGACCGGAACATAGTGCGAGATTGAATCTGAAAGATATGAGGGAGCAAGTCCATGCATGATTTGGTATTCTACCAACAGAACCTTAAAATCACATCTTAAGCTAACAGGTAGCCAATGCAGGTTAGCTAAAACCGGGGTCATGTGATCATACTTTCTTGTCTTAGTTAAAAGCCTCGCTGCAGCATTTTGTACCAGCTGAAGGCTCTTGATTTTGGACTTCAGGAGACCGGAGAGCAATGCTCCCTCTAAGCTGCGCATGTGCGCAATCGCGCACTGCCCGCGCATTCTCAGCGCACAAGAAAATCTAGCCAGCTCACAAAAATCAGTGCTCCAAATTGCTAATTAAGAAGCGGATTAAGTCAAAGTTACAGTGCATGAAGGTAAAAATACACGGGTTCCCCTGACATTGTATTATAAATGCGGTATTTTGAAGTTGAGTCGAAGTAGAACAAAGTTGAGTAAAGTCAGTAGAGTTTGTCGAGAACCGGCTTCTTTGGCTCGGCTCCCTAAAAGGAACCGGCTCTTTCGTGTCCTAAGCGGCTCTTCGGGTCGTTTTTCCTTCTTTCATTCCTACACGACCAAATATTATGTAAAATTGTGCACAAAATGACTTAAAGGAAGGGGGGGGGAATAGAACAAAAAATAAAAAAATACCGAAATGAAAAAGTAGTGAAAAGCCGAAGAAGAAAGAAGAAAGAAAAAAGAAGAAAAAATTCAGAAAAAAGCCAGAAAAAAAAGAAAAGAAAGAAACAAAGGAAAAAAGTAAATAGAGAACAAAAAGAAAAAAGTAACACCTAGGAAAAAATAAACACAATGAGATTTTTTTTTAAAGGAATTTTAAAAAATTGAAAAAAACAGGGGAAAAAGAAAAAAATTTTTGTGTTGCATTCAAATAATTTCCAATCATACCAAGTGAATCTTGTTGCCAACATGGTACTTCCAACCAAAAATGTGATTAAATACAGTTGTGTATCGTGCAACCGACCAAATAAGCCCCCAAAAATGTTAGTATTATGCGTAAGTTTTGGACACGTTTGATGATGACTTAGTTGCCACACTTGGGATTGCTGTTGCTCACTGTTGTTTCAAGCGTTGCTCACCGACTTTGTGTGAACGCTCATACCCCTGGAAAATTACCGGGAACATTGCCGGAGAGTAGTGCATTACAGTCATCGAGACGGGAGGTAACAAACGCGTGAATTATCAACTTTCCTTCTTTTTTTGGCGTGCAGCGATTCGCTACAACCTGACTCTGGACGCTCTGCGGGCCAAAGCCAGGGCTTCTTTCCTGGACTCGGACGATAAGAGCGACCGGCGGATTTCTCGGACGGTGCACGTGGAGGAACGGAGGAGGTCGTGCGTGAATGAAGTGTTCGTGATGTCGGTAAGCGCGTTTGAATCCTTTTTTTTGGTGGCGAGCGGTCGAGAAGAAGGACAACGAGGCGCACTTGGATTAGCTTAGCGTTGGCAATGCAGACAGGAACTAATCAGTGAGAACAGCTGCAGCATTTCTGCAGCGCATGTGCGTGCAAAGGAGTTTACGCTCTTCTTTGTTTGAATTTAACAGGATGAGCCACACAAAATAAGGAAAGAAGTTATATTTAGGAAAATGTGGTTATTGATGAAACAACATTGATAAAAGCAGTGTTCTCGTTTGCCATAGACCACAGGTGTCAAACAGGCGGCCCGCGGGCCAGATCAGGCCCGCTAGGGATTGAATCCGGCCCGCGGGACAACACTCAGAGAAGCGCAAGAGAAAAACAAACTGCAGGTTCAAATATGTCAACTTGATGTTGCCAAAGCCAGGTGCCAACAATAAGGAAACACACTGTACTTGTATTCATTTATTTCTCTCTCTCTCTCTGTCTCTCTTTCTCTTTCTCTCTTTCCTTTCCACCCCTTTTCTCCCACTCTGTCTCTGTCTCTTTCACTCTCTGTGTTTCTCTTTTTCTCTTCCTTTGTTGCTCTTTGTCTCTTTCTCTCTTTGTGTCTTTTAACCTCTTTTGCTCTAACTTCCTTTTTTCCCTTTCTCTCTTTTCTCTTTCTCTCTCTGTGTCTTTTAACCTCTTTTGCTCTAACTTCCTTTTTTCCTTTTCTCTCTTTTCTCTTTCTCTCGTCATACCCTTCACGCTTTCTTTTCTCTTTTCTCTCCTTCTGTCTTTCTATTTCTCTTTGGATTTCTTTCTTCCTCTCCCTTTCTTTTCCCCCTCTCTCTCTTTTTCTTTCGCTGTGTCCCGCCCTCTCTCATTTTCTCTCTCTGTTTCTCTTATTTCTTTATTTCTCTTTTTCTTTCTCTTTAATCTACTAGTCCGGCCCCCGACAGAATGTTTGTTCTATCGTGTGGCCCCCGAGTTAAAATGAGTTGGACACCCCTGCCCTAGACGCATCATTTTTGCTGGGGACGCATAGTGTCAAATCCAGGGTTGGGTAGGGTTACTTTAACTTGGTTACTTTCAATGACTTTTGGATGACTCCGATAACAAATATGCTAATAAAAGACAAAATAAACTAAATATGAATAAAATGATGACTCACAACACGTGGTAAGCTTTCTCTCCTGGCTTTGAGCTCCGGCAAAACTAACATAAAAGGCGACCAAATCCAAACAGCTTGCCAACATAATTTTTGCCATTCCATGTATTCTGTTACTCCCAAAGCCAGCACAAAATTTAGTAATTTTAATTTTATTCATATTTAGTTTTTTTTGTCTTTTATTAGCATATTTGCTATTGGAGTCATCCAAAAGTAATTGAAAGTAATCCAGTTAAAGTAACCCTACCCAACCCTGGTCAAATCAACGTGCGTCCCCGGGACGCAACTTTTTCGACACAAAATTGTCATTATTACCCGATTACTTTTTTTTTTTTTTAAACAAAGATTTACCGCAATCCAAACTCTTCGTCAGGCAGATCCGCCATTGTTGTTTTGGTCTCGCGGTTCGAGTTTTCGTCCGCACGCCGATCTCAGCAAACGAGATCTCGTTGCTTCGAATCATTGTTGTGGTGGTTGTCGTCGATTTTAGGTGAAAATCAACAAAAAATTGGTGATTTCTTCAGTGTCAGTAATAAGTCGAAACATAATGCAGAAAGTGATAACAAAGGCAATAATTCCGGCAGGAAAAAAACGGTGGAGAAATTTTTCGGAAGTTCGCGGAGGCAAGGAAAACACGTGTGTTGGAGCGAACGACTTGATAGAAAATAAACAAAATAATACTCCTAAGCAAGATAAGGACTTTTCTGCCAAAATGGACTTAATCATCATGGCGGCGCCCTGTTCGGCTGCGGCTGCATCGGCTTGCAACGGTTTTTTTACACGTCGGCCATAAGATCCAGTCTTCGACTCAGTTTTGATGGCGCACAAAGTCGGCTCGAACTGCAGATTAAGATACGATCGCAGTTTTTTTTGCTGGATATGCGATCATCCAGACATCAAGCGCTCGGTGTTTATTAGCCACGGACTGCTATGTCAACAAGACCCAGCGGCCTACAAAGCAGCGAAGCAGAGTGGCAAGACAGCGGCGTGACGAGGAAGCGGGCCGGGCTAACAGCTAGGCTAAAGGCTAACCCCTCTAACATCCATTTTGCTCTCCAACGTTCGCTCTCTGGACAATAAACTGGACCATTTAACAACTGGAAGTGGCATCGAACCGCGAGATGACGAACTGCTGCGCTAAAATTCTGACGAAGACATGGTTAATCTTATCTATCCCGGCTGACGTTCAAAGAACCTGTGCGGGTCAGATGTATCGACATTTCGTTCTGTATACACGTGTACACGAATGACAATAAAGTAAATCTGAATCTGAATCTGAATCTGAATTTTATTCCTGGTGACGCTATGAGGAGGATGATAATGGATCGGACCTTGAAAAGGCATTACAACTGTGGCGGGACAGCAAACCACGAAGAATATATGAACTGAAAAATCTGAAGTGATAACTGCTTTGTATTACCTATTAACTGTGATGATTAAAACTGAATGAAAATATAGATGAATATAATTATTTCAGCAATATTATTTTGTATAATGTACAATATTGTTGTGAACTGAAAAATCTTGAAGTGATATGATTATTCTCCTTGACTCTTCTACATTTTAAAAATATCAAATCAAAAATATAATCACTGTTCAAATCTCCCAAGGCCCGGCTGGACTTCCGAGACCCTCTGATGGTGTCCTTAGACTTTGGACTGGCTGACCCGGACCAAGGCCCGGTCATGGACCAAAGCCTGCCCACGTCTATCAACAAAACGGTAAGGTCCTCAGCTCCACATAGAATAGAATTTGAATCAAATTGTCTTTATTGTCATTGATTTAATATATACTATAATTACAATAGTAACAATAATAGTAATATTAGCATAAATTACATACTACAGGTAATTGATTATAGTGATTATAATCTAAGTAATCTAAGGTGATCCGAACACAGAAGTGGATCTTCCGTAGCGGGCGATGGCGATGTCAGGAACGGAAAAACGGGGCGATAGCCTGGACAGGAGAGCAAAAACGTGGTCAGGATCGGAAGCGAATCGTAAGCCAGAACGGGAGAGTAGACGTAGTCGGAGACAAAAAGAGGTCGAAAGCCGGGACGGGAGAGCAGACGTGTTCAGGATCAAAACGGGTCGAAGCCGGAGACAGACGGGAGCAAAAACGGGACAGGTGGGAGTCAGGGTCGAAAAAGGCATGCCTCATATACACTGAGGTTCGCAGACCTACTGACAACAGGGGACTGCCAGGACTGAGTTCAAATAGTGACAGGGAGCCAATCAGAACCTGTGGTGGTTGGCGCCAAATGAGCAGTAATCACGACATACAGAAGTGGATCTTCCGTAGCGGGCGATGGCAGTGTTAGGGACGGAGAAACGTGTCGATAGCCGGGACAGGAGAGCAAAAACGTGGTCAGGATCGTAAGCGAGTGGTAAGCCAGAACGGGAGAGTAGACGTAGTCGGGGCGGAAAAGAGGTCGTAAACCGGGACGGGAGAGCCGTCGTGTTCAGGATCAAAACGGGTCGAAGCCGGAGACAGACGGGAGCAAAAACGGGACAGGTGGGAGTCAGGGTCGAAAAAGGCATGCCTCATATACACTGAGGTTCGCAGACCTACTGACAACAGGGGACTGCCAGGACTGAGTTCAAATAGTGACAGGGAGCCAATCAGAACCTGTGGTGGTTGGCGCCAAATGAGCAGTAATCACGACATACAGAAGTGGATCTTCCGTAGCGGGCGATGGCAGTGTTAGGGACGGAGAAACGTGTCGATAGCCGGGACAGGAGAGCAAAAACGTGGTCAGGATCGTAAGCGAGTGGTAAGCCAGAACGGGAGAGTAGACGTAGTCGGGGCGGAAAAGAGGTCGTAAACCGGGACGGGAGAGCCGTCGTGTTCAGGATCAAAACGGGTCGAAGCCGGAGACAGACGGGAGCAAAAATGGTACAGGTGGGAGTCAGAGTCGAAAAAGGCTTGCCTAGTATATAATGAGGTTTGCAGACGGACTGACAAAAGGGGACAAACAGGACTGGGTTAAAATACTGGCAGGGAGCCAATTAGAACCCGCCAAATGAGCGGGCACACCTAAGTCACATCAGGCAGTAATCATGACATTAACATCCGTTTCTTGTTTATGTGTAGTACAAAAAAGTACCAAAAACTGTGACGTTATATTAGGCTGTTGTAGTCCGGTAACTGTCAACCCGATAAGTATTAGTACCCTCCTTTAGTCAGTAACTAGTGTGGCATGGATAATGTATTTTTCTATGTCGTAGTAGCAATACTTGGTCTCCTCTCTATCACTTTGTCACGTGCGCAAGGGATGGGAGAGCTTACAATTAGTTTCATGGCACAGCAAGTGTACAGGCTGTTTTTATCGTAAAGGCTTTTGAATTTTAGTCAGTAGAGCACACAGAATTTTGTTCTGAGAATGTTTTTGTCGCATTCCTGCTTACATGTAAAGGGACAGTGTGTAATATTTGACCACTTGGAAGATTACAAATTACGGCAATTCAAAGAGACCAAACAGCACAAATTTTCTTTTTTGACTTTTTTTTTACCTAGCCTTTTACAAAGGTAAAACAAAATCAAAGACCAAAAGAAATAAAAAATGAAAAAAACAAACCAACAAAACTAAAAAGAAATAGAAAGAAATTAAGAGAAAAAAGAAATCAAAAGAAAAAAAGGAAAACGTAAAAAAGACAAAGAAAGAAAGAAAGAAAGAAAGAAAGAATGGAAGAAAGAAAGAAAAAAAAGAAGAACAAGAAAAGGAAAAGGGGAAACAAAAGAGAGAAAAAAGAAAAGAAAAAGCAAAAGAAGTTTTTTTCTTGTAACAGCAAGATGGCGGAAAATTATATTAGCTCCCTCTTGTCGTGCATCATGTTATGTCAAATAAACACAAATTTCTCAAACTACAAGTATTTTCAAAAATATAGATGATGAGATCATGATAGATCATGTGTTTTTGCCCATTATCCTAATCCATACACTTTTTTATACAAGTTTTTTAACCACTATGAGGTGCTAAATAATACACACTATCCCTTTAATGTCAACTTAAGTCATGTTGATTTCTGCACCGGTTGATCAGCATTGACAGCTGCCAAAAACGATTGTCTTAATTGTGTCACTCATCTGTATCAGACCTTTCCCAGCTGATTCCGTCAAGGTTGCAATCTTCTTTCTTCACTTTGACATTCAGAGCACTTGGCAGAAATTACATGGCCAAATCACCCGCTTTTTACCCTTGCAATGCTTTTTTTAAATAATGGTTTGCATCAGTTCTAAGCCAGCTGTTCTCTTTTGTTGGCATGTCAAAGAATCCATCCAGTATTTTCAAGACAATCTCCCTCACTAGCAGTAGGAGTCGTCATAAACAGGCAGAAAATATTCAGCGCCTGATATGGGAATAAATGAAAAGTCTTTTGTCTTTGTTTTGAAAGGCATCAAGCATAAAAATGGGATATTTATTCCAGTCTAGCGGCCAGTCAGCTGAGACTGGGAACGAACTGCACTGTGACCCGTTTGATACTCCTGGGGGGGTGGCGGGTAGGTCAGGCAGAAAAACCAAGGAAATGAAGGTCAAGCGCGAGGTGAATGTTTGCTCTATCAGACAAACAAACACAAAAGAAAAATTCCACCATTTTTTCTTTTTCAACCCCGCTTTCGTCAAAGGTGCCTCCAGAAGCATTTATGTTTTGTGATAAAGAAATAAATGTTATGACATACTTTAGGAGGCTCTTACTTAAATCAAGTCGAGAGCTTCTTTTTGCTACTAATTTAAAAAAAGAGCACTCAGTTTGAGATGCATTTCTAAAATAACAACTTATCATGTTATAACTATGTTGTTACTATGTTATTACCCGGTCAATTTTTAGAAGTTGGGTTGAATAGACTCTGTAATAGAATGCAGTAGAATAGAATAGAGGACAGTATAATAAAATAGAATAGAATAGAATATAATACAGTATGATATAATAGAATAGAATGCAGTAGAATAGAATAGAATAGAATAGAATAGAATGCAATAGAATAGAATAGAATGCAATAGAATAGAATAGAATCGAATACAGTATAATAGAATATAATGCAGTAGAAAAGAATAGAATGCAGTAGAATAGAATAGAATAGAATACAGTATAATATAATATAATAGAATAGAATGGAATAGAATAGAATAGAATAAAATAGAATTGAATGCAATAGAATAGAATAGAATATAATAGAATAGAATAGAATAGAATAGAATACAGTATAATAGAATATAATGCAGTAGAATAGAATAGAATAGAATACAGTAGAATAGAATATAATGCAGTATAATAAAATATGATATAATACAGTATAATAGAATAGAATGCAGTAGAATAGAATAGAATGCAATAGAATATAATAGAATGCAGTAGAATAGGATAGAATGCAGTAGAATAGAATAGAATACAGTATAATAGAATAGAATAGAATGCAATAGAATAGAATAGAATAGAATACAGTATATTAAAATAGATTAGAATGCAATAGAATAGAATAGAATGCAGTAGAATCGAATAGAACAGAATAGAATAGAATAGAATAGAATACAGTATAATAAAATAGAATAGAATGCAATATAATAGAATATAATAGAATAGAATACAGTATAATAGAATATACTGCAGTAGAATAGAATGGAATGCAGTACAATGGAATAGAATACAGTATAGAAAAATAGAATAGAATGCAATAGAATAGAATAGAATAGAATAGAATAGAATACAGTATGATAGAATAGAATGCAGTAGAATAGAATAAAATGCAGTACAATAGAATATAATAGAATGCAGTAGAATGCAGTAGAATGGAATAGAATGGAATAGAATGGAATAGAATAGAATAGAATAGAACGCCTGAACACGTATTGACAATACACGGTGTGTCAATGAAACGGTCAGTTCTCCCTAAAGCATATAGGAAAATGCTAGGAAAATATCATCTCCAGCTGTACTTTTATATCTCTAAAAGCTTTCTGTCTATTTCTATTATTTTATATTTTTAGATTCCTTTGGTGGACTGTGGGAGCGACCAGCGATGCATTGCTGATCTCTCCCTCCAAGCCCAGCCCAGCTTGTCAGGGTAAGCCAGGATTTTGCAACATTTTGCTGCCCCCTTGTGGTTACAAAAATGAGAATCTTCCTCCTTCCCCCGCAGGTTGGTGATCCGCGCCAAGAAGGACAAACTGGACGTGAACATCCGTGTGAGGAACAGCAAAGACAATGCCTACAACACCAAAGTGGTCCTCAGCTTTACAGATAACGTCAACTATGTCAAAGTCGAGGTGACTGATATTGTTTGTGTTCATGTACGACGTATTAGCGGAAAAACACTGAACTTATGCGTGAACTTTGCTGGAATTTTTCAGCCCCCGACGTTTATGGCGACCTGGTCGCATGATTCGGGTTGTTATGGCGAGCGCGGACGTGCACAAAACGTCTTCCCTCTTTTCGTTTATCTTTTTTAAGAAAGAATCAGGCTTTGAAGTCTGTACTTTACCAACACACTCATACTGTGGATACCGGAACCAAACTAGTCCCTAATAGTGCTTTTCCACTGCATGGTTCCAGCTCGCCTCGCCACAGTTACCAAGTACTTTTCCGGATCTTCTTTTCCATTACCTGGTCGTACCCAAGGTACTTTGGCTCGACGTCATCACCATGCACGGGTGACATACTCCCTCTTGTGGTCATATTCACGAGCTACAGTACATAGAATTTTCTATCCAAACTTGTGACCATAAATATTTTAGTTCTCACGGGATACACAAAGCTGCGCCAAAGCCTTTAGAATATACCGGTGTGTATATATATTTATTTTTTTTGGAACATATTTTTGGTCATAGTTGTCATGGCGTCCAATTGGCCGCGCCCGTGTGTGTCACGGCTCTCAAGGTACGCCCAATTGCCCCCGCCCGTGTGGCGCCAGCTGCATCTTGTTGACAGATTGGCTCCCTGTCAGTATTTAAACTCTGTCCTGTCAGTCCCCTTTGGTCGGTCCGTCTGCGAATCGCCGTTTTTACACGGCAAGCCCTTTTTCGCCTGCCCTGTGTTTTTGCTCCTGTTTGTCTCCCATTATGATCTGTTTGATCTCGACCACGTCTGTTCTCCTGTCCTGAATAACGACCCATTTTCTGATATCGACCACGTTTTTGCTTTTCTATCACGGCTACTGACTCGTTTTTTTCCGTTCCCGACACCGCCATCCCACGTCCGACCAACCTACTCCCCGCGACCAGCGATCTCCGGATCGTGTGCGCGCTCCTTTCCCTTCTTCCCAATAAAACTGTGAGAAGCGTTACGCGAGTGGGTCCTCTCGCTGTTGTGGTCGTGAAAATTTTGACGTTTTGACACTAAGGGAAAATGCTTCTGAATTCGTTTTTATACCTCATGTCACTGAATTAATAAAACAAACTTTGTGGGCAGCACGGCGGCGCAGTGGTTAGCGCTTGTGCGGCACAGTTCATGTCATGGGAACCTGTCGTGGGTTCAAATCCAGCTCCAGACTTCCTGTGCGGAGTTTGTATGTTCATTAATATTTTGGATTCTGATTCCGAAATTTACATCGTGGTATCCTTAGGTGGGCAGCACAGCGGCGCGGTGGATAGTGCGTGTGCAGCACAGTTCTGAGGTCATGGGTTCAAATCCAGCTACCAACCTTCTTGTGCGGAGTTTGCATGTTGTCCCCGTGCTTGCGTGGGTTTCCTCCGGGTTCTCCAGTTTCCTCCCACGTTCCAAAAACATGCATTTCAAGTGAATTGGCCGGTCCAAATTGTCCATAGGTGTGAATGAGCGAATGAGTTGTCTGTCCTGTGTGCCCTGCGATTGGCTGGCAACCAGTTCAGGGTGTCCCCTGCCCACTGCCCGGAGATGGCTGGGATGGGCTCCAGCCCCCCCCGCGACCCTAATGAGGATAAGCGGTACGGCTAATGAGATGAGATGAGATGAGATTGACTTTGTGTTTTTTCAGCCGGAAAAAGACTGCACTCTAAATCACACCAAGGTGGAATGCGCGGTGGGGTACCCCTTCCTGGGCAGCAACATGGAGGTACATCTCAAATACCAGAAACCTTTTTCATCCGACCTTTTATGTCTCAAGACGTCATCGTGATTTCCTCAGGAACATTTTAAAGTCAAGTTCGAGGTGAATCCCAATCACGTCCATCACAGCATCGAGATCAACGTGACGGCCACGAGGTGAGGTGGCGTTTTTGCCGGGAAACTGTCGCGGTGGATGAGTGTGATCGGGTGTATTCTTTCCCACAGTGACAGCGAGGAACTCGTCTCCAGCCTCCACGACAACACGGTGCTCATCTCCATACCCGTCAAGTACGAGGCCGGCCTCGTCTTCACTGTGTGAGTACAAGTGTACGCTGCCTTTGACGGTTACAGCCCTTAAACTTTATGCAAAGACATATACAATAAAGTCCCATTCTAAGTGGTTGCAGGCTATCGTTGCAAAACAAACAAAGGGTCTTGTCATTTGCAGATTTTTTTCACCGTTTTCTTCTCTAGCCACCCATCTCGGCTGTGGCTCGGCGGTATTGTAATTGTTAGCTTCTAGTGCTTCATGCTTTAGTGTCAATCACCTTCCACAGCTGGCCATTCCAGCAAACATAGCCGAGTCCGTGATTCAAATATCTGCCTCCCCCACTTTTTTCCTTCTCTAGCCACTCATTTGTGCCACTTAGCTGCAAGCTATGGCTCACCAGCAGGGCTGGGTAGGGTTACTTTAACTTGATTACTTTCAATGACTTTTGGATGACTCCAATACCAAATATGCTAATAAAAGACAAAAGAAACTAAATATGAATTAAATGATGACTCACAACACGTGGTAAGCTTTCTCTCCTGGCTTTGATCTCTTTGATCTCCGGCAAAACTCACATAAAATGTGACAGAAACAAAATGAAAATAAATCCAAACAGCTTGCCAACATCATTTTTGCCGTTCCATGTATTCCGTTACTTCCCAAGCCTGCACAAAATTTAGTAATTGTATTCATATTTAGTTTATTTTGTCTTTTATTAGCATATTTGGAATTGGAGTAATCCAAAAGTAATTGAAAGTAATCAAGTTAAAGTAACCCTACCCAACCCTGCTCACCAGTAATTGTTATTGCTAGCTGCTCCATGTAAATACATGCTCCGTCTTTCTGCGTCGGTCATGCAAGTGAGAGTCGCCGAGTCCCGTGATTTCAGCATCTGGTGCTTTTTTTCCACTGTTACCCTCTCTAGGCATTCATGTTAGCCACTTGGATGCAGCCTATCGCTAGCTGATGCTTGATAAATTCTGGTTTGCTTTTTACTGGCCTTTTTTGTCCTGCTCTGACCAACTCCAGATTTCAGCTCCTTTTAGCCAACTTCAGCCTAATCCGTCTTTTTTGTAGCTTGCGGGGTTTAACGGCAGCTTTCACATCCTCTCGTTGTTTGACTTCATTAAAATTTTGGACTCTGATTCCGAAATTTACATAGTGGTATCCTTAGGTGGGCAGTACAGCGGCGTGGTGATTGGCGTGTGTGCGGCACAGTTCTGAGGTCATGGGTTAAATTCCAGTTACCAACCTTCCAGTGTGGAGTTTGCATGTTCTCCCTGTGCTTGCCCCCGGTTTCCTCCGGGCACTCCTCCCACATTCTAAAAACATGCATGTCAGGTTAGGTGTGAATGAGCGAGCGAATCGTCGGTCCCTGTGTGCCCTGCGACTGGCTGGCAACCAGTTCAGGGTGTCCCCTGCCCACTGCCCGATGATTGCTGGGATGGGCTCCACGACCCTACTGAAGATAAGCGGTGCAGATAATGGATGGATTGATGGTATCCTTAGGTACTTCTCGAGTGTGTCTTCTTCAAATGCAGCCACTTCAGGTCCATCTTAAGCTGCAACGACCTCTAGTGGTGAATTTTTACACTGTCAATTTAATCGGTGGCTGCAACTAAAATGGAATTGGCCTGACTTCTTTGACAGGCGTCCAGTGGACGAGCATGTGGTGGTAAAAGAGGGCGAGCAGTATGCCAGCGTCTTCAATGATACGCGGGTAATCGGCGAGGAGGTCAACATCAGTTACAGAGTAAGACCGATGAAGTTTTTTCAAATTATGTTGTCTTTTAATGATATCATAAAAGAAATACATTTAATTAAATGACAATACGATTACATTTGTATTTATCCATCAACCCATCTTCCCAACCAACTACCTACCTGTCTGTCTGTCTGTCTGTCTGTCTGTCTGTCGGTCGGTCTGTCTGTCTGTCTGTCTGTCTGTCGGTCGGTCTATCTGGATATCTAGATGTCTGTCTGTCTGTCGATCTATCTATCTGGATATCTAGATGTCTGTCCGTCTGTCTGTCTGTCTGTCTGTCCCACTATCTATCTAGATAACTGTCTGTGTGTCCCACTATCTATCTAGATAACTGTCTGTCTGTCCCACTATCTATCTATCCATCTAGATAACTGTCTGTTTCGGTCTGTCTGTCCGTCTGTCTGTCCGTCTGTCTATCTGTCCCACTATCTATCTACCTATCAAGATAACTGTCTGTCTGTCTGTCTGTCCCACTATCTATCCATCTAGATAACTGTCTGTCTGTCTGTCCCACTATCTATCTATACATCTAGATAACTGTCTGTCTGCCTCTGTCTGTTTGTCCCACTATCTATCTATCCATCTAGATAACTGTCTGTCTCTGTCTGTCCCACTATTTATCTATTCATCTAGATAACTGTCTGTCTCTGTCTGTCTGTCTGTCTGTCTGTCTGTCCCACTATCTATCTATCCATCTAAATAACTGTCTGTCTGTCTGTCCCACTATCTATCTATCCATCTAGATAACCGTCTGTCTGCCTCTGTCTGTCTGTCCCACTATCTATCTATCCATCTAGATAACTGTCTGTCTCTGTCTGTCTGTCCCACTATTTATCTATCCATCTAGATAACTGTCTGTCGCTGTCTGTCTGTCTGTCTGTCCCACTATCTATCTATCCATCTAGATAACTGTCTGTCTGTCTGTCTGTCCCACTATCTATCTATCCATCTCGATAACTGTCTGTCTGTCTCTGTCTGTCTGTCCCACCATCAATCTATCCATATAGATAACTGTCTGTCTGTCTCTGTCTGTCTGTCCCACTATCAATCTATCCATCTAGATGTCTGTCTGTCTATCTAGGTTTAAAAACACTGATCAATCTACTTCATAAATACTGATTTGTGTCTGTGTGTTTAAGTTAATTAAAGGTTCCAAAATACCTGAACCAATTTTTGTGAAAATGCACACACTTGCACTTTAGGCAATAGATACCAACACGAATGAAAACATCCGCTTTGTGTGGTCTGCTTTTTTGGGGGTCTCTAGCGGCCAAATTGGGCACTGCAGCACCTATCCTGATCACACCAAGCAGTCGAATCTAATCTTCTATCAGCCTGGCGTTGCCGGGCTATATTTGCTTGCCTATCGATATTTCTGATGCGATATTCCATCATGTGCCTCAGGTTGAGAAAGCAGGTGATACAGTGACCCCTCCCCTTGACTTAACGGTGACCTACCCTGAGATGTCGCCCCGCAACAATTACCTCCTCTACTTGACGCACGTGGTCACCAGCCCCAAGGTGGGTAAACACAACCCTCATCCCCACCCTTTAATCTGTCACTGCCTCCAACAGATCACTGTGTGGATGCAAAACAACTCTCTCTCCGAATAAACTCAGACAAGACTGAAGTCATTGTCTTTGACCCACAAAAACCCAGAGAAAGTGTCATTAGTCATCTGGAATCACTTAGTTTAAAAGCTAAAAATCAGGTTAGAAATCTCGGGGTGATAATGGACTCAGACCTAAACTTTAACAGCCACATTAAATCCATAACATCATCAGCCTTTTACCATCTCAAAAACATTGCCAGAATCAAAGGTTTACTGTCTAAACCAGACTTAGAGAAACTTATCCATGACTTTCTAAACGAGCTGTAAGACAGCTGCAGAACATCCAGAACGCTACGACCATATTACTGTAAATTCCGGTCTATAGAGCGCACCTGTATACAAGCCGCATGTGCACAAACACAAAATTAACCCAGACCCGACTTTAAGTCCCGCGATTGTAACTGAATTTCCTTCATTAAAGTACACAGTCCAAAAATCACAGGCAACAAAATGAGCGGAAAATGATACCGGTACTTAAGGTTTGATGCAGACCGGCAGAGTCCGGGTCCTGTTGAAAGTAATCCAAAGAAAAAAGTGTATATTTCCAAAGGTAAGGGTGGGAAAAATATATATCCACTATTGTCCGCCGTGTCCACAAACACTCACCTTTACCGGTTCCCACTCCCCGTCAGCCCGCGTTTGTTACGCCCCTTCTTTTTATTTCGCCCGTCCAATCATATCAGAATAAGTGTCCAAAATAAATACAAATAAATACATTACAAAAATATACAGTTGCAAATACATATTATACATGGTTACGCATATTTTCAAAGAAAGACAGTACACCGAGAGAGTTTTTAAGCTTTAATAATAATAATATAACTTTTATCCGGGCAGTTAATGGTAGCATTACGCTAGCAACACGCTCGCAACACAGTAAACGGGTCTGTTAAAAAAACATACTGTACTTGTAAAAATCACGGTAAACCGTCCTCATCTTCCTCCTTAGAACTGAAGCCATAAAAGTCATCTTCCTCAGTGTCGGAAAGAAACTTTGTCATATAAACGTGGTCCCACGCTCCCGCAGCCAGACTCGCGCCGTCACTGTAACTTTCATCCACTCCTGATTCCTCCTCTCCGTCACGCAGAACGCTGTCAGGATCCACTGGCAGACTTAAGAAAAAGTTGCCTTTCGCATGCGGCCAGTTTTAGTGAAAGATTTCTCGCCGCTAGTCAAGCCAAGAAGTTGCAGTCTTCTTCGGCGCATATATTCCACCCGACTAAATCTTACCTTTTTTACTCGAGCGCCGCTGGCGGCCGTTAGAAAAATGACATAAATTGGCCGCATCACCGAATAAGCCGCAGGGTTGAAAGTTTGGGGAAAAAGTAGCGGCGTATAGTCCGGAATTTACGGAAGTCCTGTGCTCAGGTCTTTGCACCGGCTTCCTGCCGCTCAGAGAATAGACTTTAAAACAGCTCTGCTGGTGTAAAAGTCTCTTCATGGTCTAGCACCAAAGTACATCTGTGACATGTCGGTCCCATATGAACCATCTCGGACCCTGAGAACCTCAGGGACAGGCCTTCTGCTGGTGCTCAGAGCCAGGACTAAACAGGGTGAAGCTGCGTTTCAGTTCCATGCAGTTAAACTCTGGAATAGTCTTCCGGATGACGTCAGACAGGCGTCTACTCTGACAAAGTCCAGGCTGAAAACAGCTCTGTTTAACTGTGCATACAACTGAAAGGGTTCTATCTGCACCAATGTTCCCTGTAATTTTCCAGGGGTCTGAGCGTTCACACAAAGTCGGTGAGCAACGCTTGAAACAACAGTGAGCAACCATAATCCCAAGTGTGGCAAGATAATTCATTATCAAACATGTCCAAAACTGTGCAAAACTTTACCTATTTTTCTCTTTTGAATGAATTGACTCATGTACTATTGCAAAGGTTGCAGGGCCTACAAACGTCATCTGTTCTTACAATTCTTTCACAAGATATCCATTTCTTTTTATTTCCTGATATATTTTGTCGCATAATATTAACATTTTTGGGGGCTTACTTAGTCGGTTGTAAGATACAGAACTGTACTTAGTCACATTTTTGGGTGGAAGCACAATGTTGGCAACAAGATTCACTTGATACAATTGGAAATTATTTGAACGCAACACAAACTTTTTCTTCTTTTTTCCGTGTTTTTTCCTACTTTTTTTTTAATTTCTTTTAAAAAAAAGTCTCATTGTGTTTATTTTTTCCGAGCTGTTACTTTTTTCTTTTTGTTCTCCATTTACTTTTTTCCTATGTTTCTTTATTTTCTTTTTTTCTGGCTTTTTTCGAAATTTTTCCTTCTTTTTTCCTCTTCCTTTTGTTTCTTTTTTTCCCAGCTTTTCACTACTTTTTCATTTTGGTATTTTTTTCTTTTTTGTTCTATTCCCCCCTTCTTTTAAGTCATTTTGTGCATAGTTTTACATAATATTTGGTCATGTTGGGATTAAAGAAGCAAAAACAACCTGAAGAGCCGTTTAGGACCCGGAAGAGCCGGTTCCTTTTAGTGAGCCGAGCCGAAGAAGCCGGTTCTCGGCAAACTCTACTAGCTTATTTTAATTCATTGATTTTATTATGTTTTATCTGTGGTTTTAATGCATTTTAAAAAACACATTTTAAATTTTCAATGTCTTTTATTGTGTGTTTTTAAACTGTCTGCCATTTCTGTAAAGCACTTTGAATTGCCTCGTGTATGAATTGTGCAATACAAATAAACTTGCCTTGCCTTCATGAGGTAATATGAAAATCCACCTTCCTGACGGGCTTCCCTCTCCTCTCCAGATGCAATGTGATGCAGCAGCTTTGATCAACCCACTCCATCTTAATCCGGACATTTTCAAACCCAATCCCATCAAGGAAACGCTCAGTGTCTTTTTACTGGTAGATGGCGCTGTTTTTTTTGTTCATCTGTTTATTTTGTAATTGTTCCTCTGTGACTTTTTCCATCTCATACCTTACAGAACTGCGATAACCTCCCGTGTGCCTCCTTCAAATGTTTGATCCCAGAAGCCAAGATCAGCCAAGTCAACGTGACCTTCAGGGTGTGGAAGCCCACCTTCATCAAGGTGGGTCCTCACTACCTCCAGGAAATGAAAATTATAATTGGTATAAAAAAGGTAAAGAAAACCGATGGTATTTACTCAAAGTGTCACAGACTAGGAACGGAGACGGGACCCAATTGCGTTTGTTTTACTCAGTTTTATTTAGAAGGAAGAAAGGACTTGCATCCACGATCTGATGATCGTCGGTCACAGGGTAGCAGATAGCTGGAAGTGCCACTTCCGCGTCGAGCGAAGATAGTCGTTGACAGCAAAAACATAAACGGGTCCAGAAAAGAGGTCGGCAACGGGAATCAGACACAAAACAAGGCAGGATAGAGTCGGGGAGTCACAGAAGCTTGCCTAGCGGGGAGCATAGGTTTGCAGACGATCTGACGAGTGCTTTCAAGAAGACGGGAGTTTAAAAAGAGTCAAACAGCCAATCAGGGTCCGTGGCAGCCTCAGGTGCCCCGCATCACTAACCATGACATAATGCCTTTCGAAATCCTGGTAGCCCAGATAAAAACACAGAATAATAAAATAGTGTATAGAATATACGTGTATATGGTTAAATAACATTATTGAAAACGTATATATCTAAAGGAAAAATTTGGTGTAACGTAACTTGAGTCGGTTCAGTGGAGTTAGTGGGTGGATGCAGAGGAGGGCGGAGTTAATGGATTCTAATTTTGTGTGCATTGTCACGCCTTTAGAAGACTTCCTTGCTTTAATCACCTCCTAATTTTGAATAATAGTTGTCAGGAGGACCAGAACAGAGCAGGAGACCCCAGAGCGTTCGTACAGTTCTTTATTTGGGGAAGCGTAAGGGTTAGCGGGAGACGTGATCAATCGTAGCGTGGGACGAAGGCAGGTCGAGTTTACCAGGACTGAAGAGAAGATCGTAGCGTGGGACGAAAGCAGGTCGAATCGGAGGCAGGTCGGATCGAAGGCAGGCAGGCAGAATCAGGTAAACAAGAAGGCACATGTAATCGGGAGAGTCTTACGGGGTACAGAAGTAATCCTCCGACCAAGAGTTCTCCGCGTAACGCGTTTAAAAAGGGAGCATTAACCAATCAGGAAGCATATTACAGCGCGCCACATGATTACCCCAGGTGGCTCCACTTGGGTAATCATGACAGAACCCCCCCCTCAAGGAACGGCTCCAGAAGTTCCCCAGGAAAAAAAAAAAATAAACCCACGGCACGTCACAGGGTAACACAGGAAAATCAGGAGAGTCAACTCAGAAGAGTCGGACTCAGGGGGGTCGGATTCAGAAGAGTCTGACTCAGGGGGGTCGGATTCAGAAGAGTCGGACTCAGGGCGGGCGGATTCAGAAGAGTCAGACTCAGGGCGGGCGGATTCAGAAGAGTCGGACTCAGGGCGGGCGGATTCAGAAGAGTCGGACTCAGGGCGGGCAGATTCAGAAGAGTCGGACTCAGGGCGGGCAGGCAGCGGAGTCGGAGTCGAACAGGCAGGCATGGGAGTCGAACAGGCAGGCATGGGAGTCGAACAGGCAGGCATGGGAGTCGAACAGGCAGGCATGGGAGTCGAACAGGCAGGCATGGGAGTCGAACAGGCAGGCATGGGAGTCGAACAGGCAGGCATGGGAGTCGAACAGGCAGGCATGGGAGTCGAACAGGCAGGCATGGGAGTCATTGCGCAGTCATACGGCCGGAGGTGCCTTAGCCAATTTTGCCACGTCGGAAAGGACTTGCCGAACTGCACATTCTGAAGGGGAATTGCGCTGCTGATTCAGGCTTTCATAGTGGTCAGGGGGCAAATGTACGAACGCGGGGTCCATTCTGGTCGGAGGATTCTGTCAGGAGGACCAGAACAGAGCAGGAGACCCCAGAGCATTCGTACAGTTCTTTATTTGGGGAAGCGTAAGGGTTAGCGGGAGACGTGATCAATCGTAGCGTGGGACGAAGGCAGGTCGAGTTTACCGGGACTGAAGAGAAGATCGTAGCGTGGGACAAAAGCAGGTCGAATCGGAGGCAGGTCGGATCGAAGGCAGGCAGGCAGAATCAGGTAAACAAGAAGGCACATGTAATCGGGAGAGTCTTACGGGGTACAGAAGTAATCCTCCGACCAAGAGTTCTCCGGGTAACGCGTTTAAAAAGGGAGCATTAACCAATCAGGAAGCACATTCCAGCGCGCCACATGATTACCCCAGGTGGCTCCACTTGGGTAATCATGACAATAGTCCTGATTGTCGATTGGTTACGGCTATATTCCTTAGCAAGAGTAATCACCCGTGTGCTTCATTATATTTCTATAATAACCTGAAGCTTAAAGCTGAAAACACACTTAAGGTCGCGGGCCAACCAGGATGAACATTTATTGAACACACTTAAACTGAAGGTTTTTGGAACATAAATATGAATAAAAACAGACAAGAATATTATATTCAAACCTTGAATCACTTATACAGTATTTATTATTTTGCTGTAAATAAAAAAATCTTGTTACATTATACAACTTAGAACTAAACAACTTAACATTAAAATAACATTCAAATTCCTTTGCTCCTATGTCAATGTATATATTAAAAAAAAAAAACTTAAATATCCCAAAAGATTTTGCTCTCCTTAATATATCTCCTGTCAAAAGTAGAAATATGACAATGCTACACAAATTATTTTGTAAAAACGTCACAACATTCTGAGAACAGGGAGCCTGATGCGCTTACCTTTGGCGCAGACGGAGTAGGGTGAGAGATGGGAGGGAGTGCTTGCACGTTTTGCATAGCTCCACCCATCCCTCCCACTCACCCAATCAAATAACTAAGTTTTCTTCCGGTGTTTTGGCTTATTTACAATTTGTTCCGTGGATTCATCAAAAAGTATCTGAACACTGAACACAGATTATATAGTGAGCTTTTATATAAAGGATTGTTTAGCGTTGTACAGCCAAAATGAGTTTTTTTTGTGTGACACTGATAGGTTGGTTGTTTTGGTTGTAATATTTCTCAGAATTCACTGTGTGAATATAACTTGCTTTTATATTCCTAAATATAAAAACAATCTTTCACACACACACACACACACATGAAGTAACGTTTCAATAATCAGTCTAATTGCATCTCTTGTACGTTTATCAGTCTCTTTTATTTTGAAGTCGCATTTCCGGTGTATTTTTCCTGTGTGAATAAAATTAGCTTCTCACACGGGAGGAGTCAGTGCTGCCGAGGTCCTGGCCCGGATGGGCTACCCGACAGTGCTCTCCCGCTTGGGAATTTTATTTACCTTAATGCTTGTTTTTATTTGAGTAATTTTGCCAACATAGAGTTTATATAAGTTTTAACTTTAACAGACACCTTGACTTTAAATTCTGAAAAGTACTGCTTTGCAATTCAATTTTGGTTAGGCTTTGCGTGTATCTGAACAGGATTAAAGGCTCAAGTTTTGAACGAGATGGAGAAAATTTGCATGCAATTGAATTTGTCTCTGAGCCATAGATACTCATAGAAAGAGCCATGTATGGCTCACGAGCCATAGGTTCCCGACCCCTGGTATATAGTATAGCATACGTCATATATGAACGAATAGGTATAGTGACTAAAACGTCAGAATATGATGTCCAGGGATGAGACGGGATGAGAAAATGGTCTTGGTGTCAGGGACCGGACCGTACCGGGAGGCAGGAAGTGTGAACTCATTTGCGTAACGATCAGTTACTTTTATTTAGAAAATAAAAGTTGTCCAACACGCAGGGACCAAAGACAAAACAAACACAGGCTTACAGGCAATCAGAAATTCAAACTAGATACTACTCACAAAAACAGGCTGCACTCAGAACGGGCTAGAACAGGTTTCCTCAAGTCATGCAAAACAGAGCAATGGTCTCGCAACCGGCAGTCCCAAAACAAGCCCTTAAGAATCCCACACGCAATTAAGTCAATCTGTGTCAGCCGTTGTCAAGGGGCGGGACCAGCTGGGTGTCATGGCGACCATGCAGGACATGACAAAGCCCCCCCTTTAAGGGACAGCTCCTGAGGTCCCAAAAGAAAATAAATACCTCGCACCCCGGAATGGGTCGACGCTCCTGATAAGGGCAACCCCGCTCCCTCCTCCGAAAACGCAGGAACGGGGAGAGGCAGGTGCCGTCGTCGTCGGACGAGTCGGGCTGGCGGTCGGCGTCGGACGAGTCGGACTGGCGCTCGGCAGGGGGGGGTCGGACTGGCGATCGGCGGGGAGTCAGACAGGTAAGCAGGAGTCGGACAGGAGAGCAAGGGAGTCAGACCGACAAGCAGGACATGACACTTGCGGGCCGGATATGATTACACGGCGGGCCGGACGTGGCCCGCGGGCCATGAGTTTGACACATGTGCACTAAATCCTCAACTGGACTTAATGGTTATAATGATTTTGCATCTCAAATATTGTATTCCTCAATGTAGCGCAAAAATGTGGTAAACTAAGAACCCGGGGGTCTACTCTAAAACTCTAAAATTTTTGGGGACTTCCAGGCCGACTTTTCCAGCCTGCACATGTTAGTGAACGCCACCCTGGGGAGTCGAAACACGGAACTGTTCGTGCTGAGCTCCGCTGATAGCAGCAGGACGGTAAGTTAGCATTTCCGCTATGTGTCGACTATCAAATGGTCCGTGACTTGTTATGGCGCCCCCGATAGGTGAAGATTCAAGTCTCCAAGGAGAGCTTAGGCGGGATTCCGATCTGGATCATCATCGTCAGCGTCCTCATAGGTCTCCTTATATTAGCGTTGGTCATCTTCGCTTTATGGAAGGTAAGGGATTTAAAGATTTCCTTAAAGGTATTCCCGAATTCTTAAACATGCAAAATGTAAGGAAATAGTACATGTTTTTTTTTGGGTATTAAATCCACAAATTCCATCGGTTTATTCCAATATTTTTCCGTGATTATACATTTCGAGGACAGCATGTTTTGCCTTTGACTTCCTGAGCTGTGACGTCATGTGAGGAACACCAGCACCCGAGCAAGTCAATCTCTATATTGTTTAAGGCAGGGGTGTCGAACTCATTTTAACCCGGGGGCCACACCATAGCACAAAGATTCTAGTAGATTGAGGAGAAAGAAAAAAAGAGAAAGAAATAAGAGAAAGAAAGGGAGAGAAAAAGAGAGAGTGTGGGAAAGAGAGAAATGGAGAGAGAAAGAGAAAGAGAGAGAGAGAGAGAGAACGTGAGCAACAAAAGAGATGAAAAGAAAGGGAGAGAAAGAAAGAAATCCAAAGAGAAATTGATAGAGAGAAGGGGAGAAAAAGGAGAGAAAGAGAGAAGGGTAGAAAGAGAGAAAGGTAAAGTAAGAGGGAGAGAGAGAAAGAGAGAAAAAAGAGAGAAAAGAAAAAAAGGAAGAGGGAGCAAAAGAAGGTAAAAAGACACAGAGAGAAAAAGAGACAAAGAGGAAAAAAGGTAGAGACAAAGAGAGACAGAGAGAGTGAAATAGAGAGATATAGAGAGCGAGAGAAAGAGGGAGAAATAGAGAGAGAGGGAAATAAATAAGAGAAAGAAAGGGAGAGAAAAAGAGAGAGTGTGGGAAAGAGAAAAATGGAGAAAGAAAGAGAGAGAGAGAGAGAGAACGTGAGCAAAAAAATAGATGAAAAGAGAAATAGTGAGAGAGGGGGTAAGAAAGGGAGAGAAAGAAAGAAATCCAAAGAGAAATTGATAGAGAGAAGGAGAGAAAGAGAGAAGGGTAGAAAGAGAGAAGGTTAAAGTAAGAGAGGAAGAGAAAGAGATAAAAAAAGAGAGAAAAGGAAAAAAGAAAGAGGGGGCAAAAGAGGGTAAAAAGACACAGAGAAAAAGAGACAAAGAGGAAAAAAGGTAGAGAAAAAGAGAGACAGAGAGAGTGAAAGAGAGAGATATAGAGAGCGAGAGAAAGAGGGAGGAAGAGAGAGGGAAAGAAATACAACTACAGCGTCTTTGTGAGAGGCAACTGGCTTTGGCAACATCAAGTGGACATATTTCAACTGGCAGCTCGTTTTTCTCGTGTGCTTCCCTTAGCATTGTCTCGCGGGCATATATTTAAAGGATCATTTTCTACTTTCAAGCTATATTTTTCTTATCTTATATTTTACTTCTGATATTACTCTTTTCCACCCTCCACAAATACCAATATAAAACCTGAAAAATAATCCGTAAAATGAGCAAAATTATCTAATCTTGTCTTGAGTTTTTAAAAAAAATTACACTGCCTTTTTATTATTTTTACATTTGTCAAATGACTAGAAATTTCACTTTAAACAATAGCAAATATTAGTTTAAGGACTAATCAAAATAAGTATCTAAGTGTTGGGGAAAAATAGCTAATTAAAAAAAAAAATCTGTAACACACATATTAGAATATACTGCGGATAAAATGTGAAAAATGATCCTTTAAATCTGCATAAATAGGCACATTAAAGCACCTGTGGGTAATATTTGACCACTAGATGGCACCGTGTTGTCTGGTGCGAGTGAGGGCTAGTGCAAATTTCTCGACCTATGATCTTTTAATTAAAAAAATAAGATTGGTATGATAGTTTATGTTCCTTAGTATTCAAGTATTTACTGAATGAACATTTTTTTGTATTATTAGGGGGCATTTAATATTACACACTGTCCCTTTAAAACCCCGAAAAGCAATTTGACCCTCCTAGCTTCGTCATGCTTTGTCAATTACCCTCACCCTGCGCTCACCCTTTCAGCCCCATTCATTCCCTAATTAGTCATCCTGATATTTAAGCACGTCATTCTCGTTCACTCTTTGTCAGTCCGTCAGCGAACCCCCGCACATGCAAGGCAAGCATTTTTGACTCCCTTTCTGTTCCCGACCTGTTCCTGTATCCTGCTCGATCCCGTCCCCTGTTTCCCGTATCGATCCCCTGTCCCTGGCTTACCGATCGTCTCCGGCGACCTGACTTGTTCAGATTTCCGACCACGCTCCGTTCTCCCGTCCCGGCTGCCCGACTTGCTTCCGATCCCCGACCGCGCTTCGTTCGCGAGGGCTTCCCGCTCCTCCTGCCCAGCGAGCACCAGATCGCGGTCTTTTTCCTCTCGCCCTGACTTCCGTGATCCCTCAATAAACCATTGTGTGAAACGTTACGCATTTGGGTCCACTGGTTGTACCGGTCGTGACAAGCTTAGAATCGCACCACTGCAAAAAAAAACATTCAAAAGAGGATCACAGACCCATATTTGAAGTTTTTTTTCATCACTCAGCATCTTTTCTCAATTTCCCACAACCCCTTTTTCAATTTCCAGCCGCCAACCTTTGTTTTCTTTTCTCCGCAGATGGGTTTCTTTAAAAGAAAATCCCGAGAGTACTCCAAGGAGGAAATGATGGATTGAAAAAAAAAACAAAAGACGGTGAAAAAAATGGCTCGAAGTGTAACGACACACAACTACCTTGGAGTACAACCGAGTACGTTTCAAAGGAGCCCATCACTGACAACGGGCAGCGTTTGGATTTTGGACTGGTATGCACTTCAGTTGGAAAAAAAAGCACTTTCTTATTTTGCTATGAACATCCAAAATGGCTACGTCACTAAAACGTGTACTGTACAGACTTTTTATACTCGAAATAGGCGAGGAGGCAGGAATCGTGGAAGACGGAATTCTGCATTAATCAGGCGGGCGCTCTCCAACCACTCCCCCCTCGCAAAAGCTTTGCCCCGCCCAAGAACTTTTTGACAAATTGCCATACACCAGGCATCACATTTATCGATAAAACACTCAAAATATCTTTTAAGATTCAACATCTAAGACACGGCAGCTGGGTGTGTGTATAGCGCAACGCCCCACAGTACAAAGGTTCAGGGTTCAAGTCCAGCTACCGCAGCCTCCCCGTGTGGAGTTTGTATTTACAGAAAGCACAAAAATGTGAAATTATAGAAAAAAGGCAACCATTTTAGCTTGACGCAAGCATTAGCAATGACAAACTCCCACTAAATAGTTACTACTATATAGCAATTGTATAGACCAGGAATCAAATTTTACTAGAAAATCTCAATGACCAATGATATATTTTCAGAACCAGTCCACTAAGCGACAAAGAGGGTCTTAGGGGGCTACTTGGTGCTTGCAGACACCATGTTGGATACCTTGGATATAAGTATTCAATTAATTGATTAACAAATAAAGTAATCAATTTACCAATTTCTTAAAAACCTATAAAGTATCAGTCATTGGAGTAAAAACGTCCCAAAAAGGTTCAAGGACTAAAACTTGAACAGGATGTCGGCCATTTTTCTTTAAGATTCTCCAAATTTTGAGATTTACATTTTTTTTTTTAAGCGGAAATATGTCCAACCTCATTAGTTTCAAATTGGTAATAATTATTTTTTTAAATATTTTTTTATTAAAGTAAAGTGTGAAAATGTACATTAAGAAAGACAGTACTTGAAATATTTCCAATTAGATATTTTTTAATCAGATTACAAGTAAAGTAAGTACATTTCGATAAATAGATCGGATGAATCCACGCCAAAGAAATGACAGATAAATCGTCAAATTGCCTCAGCTTGGGGTACTACAATCGCCCTCCACCTTTTCTGTTTTATTTCGAAAATTGATGTGTTAATGAGCAAGTGTGAAGCACATTGTAAAGCGATTCAGGAGGACTTGAAAAGCGCTATATAAATACAGATCATTTACCATTTACATTTCTTTGCTAGCATGCTAGCATCACAGCACATTTCTTCCCTTACTGTTTTGTTTGTATTATTTTAGAAAAAAATATATATATATTTATAGTTTTTTTTTTTAATCGTTTGGCTTTTTGTTTAACCCCACAACAATAGTACTGTAAACATCACAATATCAAGCTTCGGTATGTAAATATATATTTTGTGTGATCGTTCACATCATTTAAAAGATGTCGCCCACAAGCCTTAACACATTTTTGTGCTCAGGTAGTATTACATATATAATAACACGTAATACACATACACGACAAAGAGATTTATTATGGATTGATGTAAATATAAAATGTAGATTTATTTTTTAGGAGAAATGGAAAAAAATATATATATATGAAGTTGTGGTCAAAAGTTTCCATACACTTATGAAGAACTTGTGAGTTTCCAGGTATTTCTACAACTCTGATGTTAAATTTGATATCTTCATGACGTGGACTTGTTTCTTCAGCATTGTGCACACGTTCTCAATGGGGTTTAAGTCAGGGCTTTGGAAAGGCCATTCTAAAACCTTAATTCTAGCCTGATTTAGACATTCCATTACCATTTTTGATGTGTGTTTGGGGTTATTGTCAACTGTGCCCAAGACCCAATCCTTGGGCTGATGACTTTAGGTTATCTTGAAGAATTTGGAGGTAATCCTCCTTCTTCATTGTCCCATTTACTCTCTGTAAAGCACCATTTCTATTGGCAGCAAAACAGCCCCACAGCATGATACTACCACCACCGTGCTTGACGGTAGGCATGGTGTTCTTGGGGTTAAAGGCCTCACCTTTTCTCTTACAAACATATTGCTAGGCATTGTGGCCAAAAAGCTCGATTTTTGTTTCGTCTGACCACAGAACTTTCCTCCAGAAGGTCTTATTTTTGTCCATGTGATCAGCTGCAAACTTCAGTCGAGCCTCAGGGTGCCGCTTCTGGCCATGCTATGAAGCTCATTCCACTAACATAACTTTCTAGGTCATCAAAATAGCTAATTTGTGTTGCTGTATGTATAGTTTTTGTCAGTGCTAGAATGGAAACAGGACCTAATTGCGTAACGTTTACCACAAGTTTTATTGAAAGAAAGAGGAAGGGCTGCGCCCACGATCCAGTCGCTCTTGCACTCGGATTGTGATCCGAATGCGAAAGTGGATCTTCATCAGCGAGCGACGGCAGTGTCAGGGAAAAACTGGTCGGTAGCCGGGACTGGGAAAGCAAAGAGTGGTCGGGGTCGGAAAGGAGTCGCAAGCCAGGACGGGAGAGTAGACGTAGTCGGGATCAAAAATGGGTCATAAGCCGGGACGGGAGAGCAGACGTGGTCAGGATCAAAACAGGTCGTAGCCGGAGACAAACGGGAGCAAAAACGGGATAGGCGGGAGCAATGTTCCCTGTCATTTTCCTTACGGGTCTGAGAGTTCACACAAAGTCGGTGAGCAACGCTTGAAACAACAGTGAGCAACCATAATCCCAAGTGTGGCAAGATAATTAATTATCAAACATGTCCAAAACTTGACATCACGTTCCATTTTGCTGAGTTTCCGGCAGTGCAAAATTATTTTTCTCTTTTGAATGAATTGACTCATGTACTATTGCAAAGGTTGTACGGCCTACAAACGTCGTTTGTTCTTACAATTCTTACACAAGATATCCATTTCTTTTTATTTCCTGATATATTTTGTCACATAATATTAACATTTTTGGGGGCTTATTTAGTCAGTTGTAAGATACAGAACTGTACTTAATCACATTTTTGAGTGGAAGTACAATGTTGGCAACAACATTCACTTGATATCATTGGAAATTATTTGAATGCAACACAAACTTTTTCTTCTTTTTTCCATGTTTTTTTCTACTTTTTTTAAAATTCCTTTAAAAAAAATCTCATTGTGTTTATTTTTTCCTTACTGTTACTTTTTTTTCTCGATTTACTTTTTTCCTTTGTTTCTTTCTTCCCTTTTTTTGGCTTTTTTTCTAAATTTTTCCTTTTTTTTTTTTCTTTCGTTTCTTTTTGTCTCAGCTTTTTACAACTTTTTCATTTTGGTATTTTTTTCTTTTTTGCTCTATTCCCCCCTTCCTTTAAGTCATTTTGTGCATCATTTTAGATAATATTTGGTCATGTAGGGATTAAAGAAGCAAAAACAACCCGAAGAGCCGTTTAGGACCCGAAAGAGCCGGTTCCTTTTAGTGAGCCGAGCCGAAGAAGCCGGTTCTCGAAAAACTCTACTGACTTTACTCAACTTCGTTCTACTTCGAACTTGACTTCCAAATACTGCATTAAGAACACAGCCTCAGGAGAACCAGTGTATTTTTACCTTCATGCACTGTAACTTTGACTTAATTCCCTTCTTAATTAGCAATTTTGAGACCTCGTTTTCGTGAGCTGGCTAGATTTTCTTGTGGGCTGAGAATGTGCGGGCAGTGCGCAGTTTAGAGGGAACATTGGGCGGGAGTCACCTCATGAATGTTTTTGTGACAAAGAACTATCCGTCCCAATCACTCTACCAGAGAAAAATCAGAGTTGTAGAAATAACTGGAAACTCAAGAGAGCCATGACGTTATGTTCTTCACAAGTGTATGGAAACCTTTGACCACAACTGTAGGAGGAAAAAAAAAACAAAATGGATTCTGAAAGATTTTGATTTGATAGCAGGGGTCAATATTTTAAGTTGTTTGATTTAGATTTTAACAATGGTGAATAAAACGCTTTCATAATTTTATTTTGGTGCATAATAAACTGATGTTTCTAGTTTGAGGTAATCTCATTCCTTTGTTTTTTTTCTTGTCGTTATTTTCATATTTTTCAATGTATGCTTCGTGAGATTTGTTGCTGATTTGGAATTTTGTGTTTTTGATATATGCATAGATAATTTTATGGTTGTATTCTTCCACTTTTTGTTCCTTTACCTGTTACAATTAATGAGAGAGTAAGGATCCAACATGACACCATAATATGAGATTTTTTAAATGTTTTTTTTCGCTTTTAAAGGGACAGTGCGTATTATTGAAAGACTAGAAGTCGCCATCAAGTGCAACCGAGAATGAGTGCTCAAAATCGCAAGGATAGATACAAACTACGGAGACTCAAAGTGACCAAAAAGCAGCATTTTTCTTTTCGTTTTTTTCCCCCCACCCAGCCTTTTTAGGGTTTTTGGTACCCGTAGCAGCAAGATGGTGTATGTTCTAAGTTAGGCTGAGGCTATGTAAAATAAATCGACTCACGAGTATTTCAAAATGTACGTTTATATTATAGTTCACGTCTGCTTTTGCTTATTATTTCAATCAATCCAGCTTTTTAACGAAATATTTTCGTACCACCAGGGGGCACTGGGTAATAAACACTGTCCCTTTAAACATTTTTCAATCGTTTTTGAGAGTTCTGTATCTGTTTTTGTCTGTTCAAAAGACGAAATGTGGTCCGGAATAGCTCGAATTTTCTGAAGTAAAACGACACTGCTGTGAAATTTTCAATGTGACGATGCACTGATTTGTTTTTGTTTTTGTCCTGGTTGGAACACGCAAAGTGAATGAATGGATGAAATAAAAGCTTTTCTTTTCTTAACGTGTGTGTCAATTATGTATTTTGATAAACTATATTCGTTAATATCGTGAGGTAGTCGGGATCAAAAACGGGTCGTAAGTCGGGACGGGAGAGCAAACGTGGTCGGTGTCGAAAACAGGTCGTAGCCGGAGACAAACGGGGAGATCAAGAACGGATAGGTGGAAAAACGGGTGCAAAAAGCGGGACCGACGGGAGAGCAAACATGGTCGGAGTCGAAAACAGGTCGTAGCCGGAGACAAACGGGGATATCAAGAACGGATAGGTGGAAAAACGGGTGCAAAAAGCGGGACCGACGGGAGTCGGAGTCAAAATGCTTGCCTTGTTGAAACAGAGGTTTGCTGACGGACTGACAACAGGCAAGTGAAAGGACTGGGCTTAAAAAGGACAGGGAACCAATCAGGTAGCCCGCAGCGGCTGGCGCCAAACGAGCGGGCACAGGTAATCCAAATCACTCATCATGACACAACTATGCAATTGTAATTTTGTCCATCATATTTTCTGGTATAAAAGGATCATTAAATTATAATTCGCAATTTCAAATTTCTGGCTAATTTAGGGCTTTTAGGTGCACCATGTTGGTGACCACTGAAAACGGTAGTGTCATCATTAGTGATGGCAAAATGAAGCCCCATAAAGCAGGGAAGCCCCGCAGAGGAAATGCTACACACACACACACACACACACACACACACACACACGTACACTAACGGAGGGGCTTCAAGATGATTCATCTCCTCGCTTACGCCATCTGGTGGACAGAAAACTGCGGGGTGTATAAAAACATATTTGAAGAGTGTATTAAGAGCAGAAGTGGGTAAAGTAGCCAAAGTACTGTTACTTCAGAATTATAATACTCAAGTAGAAGTAAAAGTAGTCGTACAAATACTTATTTGAGTCAAAGTAAAAAAGTACTCGGTGAAAAAATGACTCAAGTACTGAGTAAATGTAGCAAAGTCATATTTATTGATTTTTTTTTTTTAAACAACCAGATCATCAAATAATCAAAGTCCAACCAATGGACACAAAAATACATTCCATTTAAAAGTAGATTTAAATAATCAACGTAAATTCAAGTGCTTTAATAAAAAATACAATAAAAATAGTATACATTAGAAAAATAAATTCCAAAGACATGCATTTCAGATGAATTGGCCGGTCCAAATTGTCCCTAGGTGTGAATGAATGAGCGAGTGAGTTGTCTGTCCCCGTGTGCCCTGCGATTGGCTGGCAACCAGTTCAGGGTGTCCCCTGCCCACTGCCCGGAGATGGCTGGGATGGGCTCCAGCCCCCCTGCGACCCTAATAAGGATAAGCGGTACAGCTAATGAGATGAGAAAAATAAATGAAGCACCAAGTAGCACATTTAAAGCCCCAATACTTAACAGGCTCTGCAAGCAAAACAACAAGCTAGTTCATGAACTCGAACTAAGTGTGTGTGCGTGTACGTATTTCATGTAAAAATAATGGTTAAAAAAGGAGGTTGAATTAAAGACGCTGGATGGTTGAGGATAATAATAATACGTTTTAATACGTTTTTTCTTCACAAATTTACTCAAGGGATTTCAAAATACTTCTAGAAGTACACATTTTCCCAATACTTAAGTAAATGTAACGGAGTAAATGTACTCTGTTACTACGCACCTCTGATTAAGAGAGTTACAGAGTCAGAGTGGATTGGTCTGTGTTACTTTGTGCTTTCGCAAAGAGAGGAAATAAGGTGGTAAAATTTATATTCAGAACAATATTTTTTCCAGGTGGTTTCTTTTTGGCGTAATATTTCACCTGCTTTTGAAAAAAAAACATTTTTCACAGGGTACAGATTGAAGGATTTTATACATTTGACTGTAAAGGATTTTATACGATTGAATACAAGTTACATTTATTGAGTTTAATGCAAGATATTCACTGACTGGGCTGTAGTTCAATGACAGGTCACGCTGTTCCAAATGCAGAATATTTTGACCAGGGAATTTTGATGACGGGACTCTGACGGAGGACGGCAGGCGATATTTTGAGAACAAGGCCCTGAAACGCTCGGTGTTGTTTTGAGTTTTCCAGACATCGCGGCGAGGTGGTGGAGTCCACGTTGGGCTTCCTTGGCACGCCCATGGGAGGAGCCGGCACACCATCTTGCGGGGAGACGTGGGCCAATAACGAGAGAGCTAAAAGACTTCAGAAAAAGGCTTCACAGAGACTCCAGCGTCACTAATTCGGCCATTTTCGATGGAATACACTTCGTTAAATTGCTAATGAAATTAAATCTGCACAGGGGGAAGAACTTTCATTACCGCCCCTAATTTTTTTTGCACAGCACTGTTTCCAGTGTTTTTCGGGGACGTGTTAAACGATTAGCCTTTTTTAAATGTATAGTTAATTTTTGTATTTTGTAGTCGATTGTTTTTTTTCTGTAGACTATTACATTATTATAAGACAAAGGGACCCCCCAACCCTTGTTATTTTTCCTGCTTTTTTTGTCATTTGAATTTCTTTTTTGTGACTTTTCTCCCTACCCTTTCACTTCTTTTTTCATGCTTTTTTTCTAAATTTGTCTCATTTTTCTTTTTATTTTCTTTTTTTCATTCTTTTGTGTCTTTTTTCATAGTTTTTTTATTCCTTGTTTTTGCCTTTTCCTCTTTTTCTTATATTTTCCTGATTATTTTCTCCTGTTTTCTTTTTTCCTAGCGATGTACTTCTGTTTTGTTGCTTTATTAGTTTTTTCTCATTTTTCTCTCCTTTTTTACCTTTTATGATTTATTAGTTTTGTCTTTTGTTTAATTTTTCCAAGTTTTTTCTTTTTTTCTTGTTTCCTCTTTTTCTTATTTTTTGTTGCTTTTTATTTTTCCTTTCTCGTTTTTTTTTTCTTTCAGTGTTTTGTTTCTTTTTTTACTAAGCGTTGTACTTATTTTTTCTTTCTTAATTCTTTTTTCTTTTTCATCTCTCTTTTTCTTGATTTTTCTTCTTTTCTTTGATTTTTTTTTTTTTTTTAGGCAGTGCCCATCGCTGTACCCCCGGTAACGCCCCTGTATTGACACATTTATAATTTATTAGAACCACATTTGGGATGATTATGATTTTCTTTAAAATGACAAGACCGAAGATAAAAAACGATTGTGTGTGTTTTTTTAAATATATATATTTATTTTTGGGTCGTTCTTGTTTGTTTATTATTGTCCACAGAATGTGTTGACTTCCGTGTGCGTTAGTGCGCATGTGCAGTCGCTTCTTGATTAAAGGTGCTGGTCGCAGGTGGCGTGTTTGACCAGATGAGTGGCGCTCCATCGACATGAAGCCACGCCAGCTCATTTGTTTTATTTTCCTCTCCACTTTAAATTTGATTCCAGGTATTTTTTCATGCATGTGTTTCTTATATTGACACTTTTCAAGGCTGTTATATATTTTTTAAAGTAATTGACGTTCCTACTTTTCAGGAGACAAAACAGTGGTTCATATATTCTTGACATTCAAAACCCTAGAAACAAAATGGCGGTTGATTTGAATTTAATATATTAATCCTGAGGGCAGCTAATTTGAACATCATATTTTTGTTTAGTTTGGACTTATTATTATTATTTTATATCTTATTAATCGTATTTATCGTGTGGTTTGTAATTTCTGGGTGTGTTATCTCAAATTATTCGGATTTTAATCAAACTGGTGGCTGATAAAAATTTGACGTTCAAAACAAAATGGCGCGTTATTTGAGTTTGCCATTTAAATCTAAAGGGCGGCTCATTCGAATATGTTTTTAACTTTTTATTCGTAGTTCATTCGTAATTTCAGGCTCTGTATGGGAGTTTAAATTCCTCCATGTATATTTCTTGAGCCCAAATTATATTTCTTACATTGCACCATGGCCCTAACCAGAATTATATACTCTAAGTACAGGGTAGGCTTGAAAAATATGGAAAAACGGCTAAAATAAAGTCGAACAAACCTAAAATGTGAACAATGCAGCGTCAGAAGTACTCTATTGCCTTGAAATGGTTCAGTCCATTTAGTTCTCTCGCCCTAGTGTCACTTGCAGCATAGCGGAGTCTGTGGAAACTTTGGTGTGTTACGGTGAGAGTTTGTTATTATGGAAGCCCAAGAGTGTCATAGTTGGATTCGAATATAAAATTATTTACATATAATATGTAACTGCCTTAAAATGATCAATTGATTAAAAAAACGGCATCCTGAAATACGCATTTAGATTTATTAGTATTTGATTTATTTTAAATAAAATGTTATGAATTTTGTTGTATCACTAAGTAAAATGAGAAAAATCAGTCAGGAAACCTGAGTGCTTGGCACCCCCAAAGCTTTGAACCTCAAATCGCCCCTGCATTGCACTGTTTTCAATATTGGTGCAACTACTGGAGTCCCTGCTTTATTTTTTTGTTTTCAATTAGTGCAAAGGACACCCACTTGGTAAATTAACTTGTTTTGCCACGTTACTATGCTACTACCAGGTTAAGTATTAAAAATAGGGTTGAATAATCTGAACCAATATAAAAAAAATCATTTTACTAGAAAATCGCTATGATCCGGCACTGAACAGGTCCGCGGGCACCTCAGCTGATCTTTAGGGGAGACTATTTTGGAGAACCTTTCCCTACTATATATGTGTTTGATTTATAATTCTTGTACCTGTCAGGGCAAAATTTCTTGTGTCATCCAAATCAATGGCAATGTGATGACGGAAGCTGCATTCCTGCTGTTTGGAGATGTGATGGAGAAGGGGATTGCCTGGATGGTTCCGATGAGCTGGACTGTTCTGGTAGGTTTCTTTGGGTCTATTTTAACTAGGGCAGCAACAATAAACCAACTATAATAGATTATTTGAAGCGTTGGCAACTAATTTAATCATCGACTTGTTCTGCAGGGGTATTGATGAGCCACTATACCTGTTAAATCAATGCAAATAAATGCATTACATTTTGTTGAGCATAAATTACCACTTTGTCCAGCAGATAGCGCCCTGAGACCGTATTTTTATAAAAGGCTTATTTTTGTAGTCATTTTTATCGTCATTGCATCATTACAAATTGGCATGAAACAGTCAAACTACAACGTTAACGATTTTAAAGGGAACATATCTAGTTAATAGAGTAGTTACATATTTGCAGTTTATAGCAAATATTTGTATGACTTTGTTATTCGACAAACTTTCTTGTTTTATATTATACAATATTCTGTTTTGTGCACTATTTTTCTATCGGTATTTAAATGAAGTAAGGGAAGTTCGAAATGGTTTTATAAAATCCTATGTATAGTTCTTTGTAAAAAAAAAAAAAAAAAAAAAGACTGATTCTGTAATTAGTGAAATAATATTTAATTGCAGCAATAACCTTAATGAGTTCTGGGCATCAGCTAGTGAATAGTGTTTGTATGCGACAGTCATTAGTTTCTAGTTACTTCATTTGATATGACTGTTGCTCCCTAGATTACTGACAACCAAAAGTTGCTTGTTCCTCTGAAAGTAACCATCTCGTTAAAAATGACTGTATATGCTCGCATTGAAGCTGACCCCCTAAAACTCTTTTATGTCAAATGTAAATGTTCTGCATTTGTATAGCTCTTTTCAAGTCAATGAAGACCAAAGCGCTTTACAATGTGCTTCATACTTTTCCCTTTTACACACTAACAGAGAGCAGCGTCAGGCATGCAAAGCAACTATTTGCTATCGGGGCATTAGGGATTCAGTGTCTTGCCCAAAGACACTTCGACGTACAACACAGAGGAATCGAACTGGGACCTCTTGATCCCAAGACGAGCACTTTACCTCCTGAGCTAATGCCGCCTTAATATGCACATAATGAATAGAAAAAAAACGTATACACCAACCCGCGAAAGCGGTAAACCCTTCATATTTTTGCCGTTTGGTTCTCAACCCACTTGAATTTTTCCTTCTCTATGGGTACTATCCAAGAAGATTTAATCTCCAGGGATAGTGAATTGTAAAAAGAAAAATGATTTTGCCTTAAGTTCTGTGCTCACGTTTGCCTTATTGATTTTGTTGTTCCTGTGTTGACATAAAATGCCAAAGATTTTTTATTTTGTCAATTCCCAATGTACACTTTTTACAAAGTTGAAATCTAGAGAAAGTTCAAAACCGGATTTAATAGAATAAAATGTTATGTGTGTGTATATATAGAGAGGTAGAGGGAGAGAGGTAGAGAGAGATATTTAGATAGAGATATATATATATATATATATATATATATATATATATATATATATATATATAGCGCTTTTCAAGTCAATGGAGACCTCCCAAACTTAACAATGTGCTTTACACTTACTTCACACACCGATAGGGAGTCAGCCATGCCAGGTGTCTACCTGCTTATTGGTGGCATTAGGGATGCAGTGTCTTACCATATAACACGGAGTAGCTGGAACCTGCGACCTCTTGATCCCAAGATGAGCGCTTCACCTCCTGAGCTTATGCCGCCCTATATATTAAAAAAGGCTCTGTAAATGTATGTACATTTTTATTCAAAGTGATTCTGTGTTATATTTTTACATTAAAATGAGACTACATAATAAAAGGCGTTGATATTTAAATTCAAAATGGTGTCCCTGTTTATCCGCTTCTAAATGTTAAATGCAGTAGAACAGGTTTTTAGACCGTTTTACCCAAAGAGCCGTAAAAGCAAAATATTTTTATTTTGGGGGGGAGAGCCACACTATATATTTTGAGAGAAAATTGCTAAACCTGCTCTCAAGACAAGCTTATTCTTCAGCACATTTTATTTCACTGTGTGACATTTTATTAGTTCATGTATTCTATGAAATAAGAATAATGCCAGAGCCTGTATCCCATATAACTACCCCGCTTAAAACTTGCCTCCCTCCCACAGTTGAGTTTTGATGCTCTTTTTGATTGTCATTTGTCTTAAATAATGGTTTCAAGGTGCGAGCAAAGTTCTTTTGTAAAATGTTACAAAATTCTGCAAAAAAAGAACCCGACGATCATACCTTTGGCGCAGGGCGTGAGACGGTAGGGAGTGCTTGCGCTCTTTGCCTAGCTCTAATGCCCACCTCTCACCTAATAAAATTGCCCCTGGGTGCTCGGCTGGCGTTTTTGTGTATTTACAGTCTGTTCTGTGGATTCTCATCCTAAGGTGTCTCAACAGCGAACACGGATTTTTTTAATGAGCTTCCATATAGTGTTCCTTGGTGATGTGTGGCCTAAACAAGTTTTTGGTGTGTGACACCTTGACTGTAAACTGTTGTTAAAAATTTGCCCTATATATATATATATATATATATATATATATATATATATATATATACACACACACACAATTACTAGACAGTATCATACTAATTTTCACCGTTGGGTCGGCTTTGCTTGCACTACAATAGGCTTCGCTCACGCAAATTTGGAACATAAAGAAAAAAATGCATCCAAGCCATAAATACTCATTAAAAAGAGCCATATATGGCTTGCAAGCCATAGGTTCCCGACCCCTGCAGTAGAACTTTATTGTATTGTTTTTCTCTTTTCCTCAGTTCCTCCCGGCTCCTCTCGCTGCCCAGTCGGTCAATTTCCATGCGCGGGCTCCACCGGCTGTGTTGACGCTTCAGCGCGTTGCGATGGACGCAAGCAGTGCCCGTCCGGCTCTGATGAGGAAAACTGTGCAGTCCCTGACGGCTGTTTGGACTCGGACTGGACTTGCCGGAACCGTGTTTGCATCCCCAAGGACTTGCGTTGTGATGGAAAAAATGACTGCGTAGACAACTCTGATGAACAGGGTTGCAGTGAGTGAGATTTAAAGTATAGTTGACACCCTGGATATGCTGACAGAGTTGAAACACTTTAAATTTAAAGTGTGAAATGTGTTTTTCAGCCCCTCTTTATGGCATTTTTTCTGCGCTTTAAAATATCAACAAATAATTAAATGTGTCCAAAAACATCAAATTTAAATCTTGTTGTTGGTGCCTCTGAATTACATCTCCTAAATACCTGATTGTCAATGTCATATAAAATGCTGGAAAATGCATGCAAATGCCAAAATGGTATTGGCTGATCTAACTTTCACAAAGACTCTTTATTCAGTTCAGGTCAATGGTACAATAATGTATTTTTAGTACTGGTCCCAAGACTTGCAGTGATATTAAAGAGAAGCAACAGTATGAAAACTACAGAAACAAAGTTTGTAATTATCAAGAGAGGGAAAGAAGGCACACTAATCGCTAACCTCGCAAAGTTGCATGGCCATAATCGATGAACAATTAGGACTACTAGTACAAATAAGGATGTGATTAAAGCGGGGAAATATTTTACGGGCATATCAAAACTTGCAAGTGGAAGTTTTTAAAATGCATTTTTAATCTGCTGGCGCCTATTCCTCCGCCTGCATCCACTCACTACTCCACTAGACAATCTTCACATGTAATTTTGTAATGAATACATGTATTTTACACATGGGTACAATTTACTATATAAGGTTAGCATTTTACTGGTTTTAATCTGGGGGTTCGGGGCTACGTCTATTTCACTTTGCGATCCCAATCGCAGAGCAAATTTGTCGTACACCAGAGAATCTACTGTATCCGCAAACTGATATTCTTTCATAAATGTGACTTTGTTTTCCAGTATTGTGTAATGAAGGTGATCTGCAGTGCGCAGAGGACGTGTGTCTGACTAAAGACCAAATGTGTGATGGGAAGCTTCAATGCTCAGATGGCAGCGACGAGCCGGTCACTTGCGGTAGGGTTGGCTTTGAAATCAAATGTTTGGATGTGTTTACCATTAAATGCGTCCCATCTCTCCTTTCAGGCAAGAGCTGTTCTCACTACAATGGCGGTTGTAGCCATTTGTGCGTGAATGAATCTTGGGGTGCTATGTGCTCGTGCCCTCCTGGATATGAGCTCTCCCTTAATGGGGCAGTGTGTAAAGGTGACTCCTGCTCAAGTCTGCATTCAACTAAATGATGGTTTCTTTGAATACAGCTTAAAAATCACTGCTAAATTGTCTTCACAGATGTGGATGAGTGTGCTCTCGCCTTTGCGCCATGCTTGCACCACTGCACCAATACAGATGGATCTTACTTTTGCCATTGCAGAGAAGGCTTCGTTCAGAATGAAGGCTTTGCCTGTCTGGCTACAGGTAATGCCATATGATGAAAAGCAATGAGAACTCCCAACTAATTTCCCCCCCTTAAATGGCTATTCGTGCAAATACAAAAATGGAGATCATCAAAAATGATCCTCTTATATGCCAATGTGTCTGCATTCAGGTAATGTCACCAGACTGTTGACTGTACTGAGGACATCTGTCGGCCTCTTAAATGTAAAGTCCCAACGGTTTGATGTACTCCAGACATTGAAGTTCAACCCGGTGGCCTTGACTTACGACATCGGTCGGGGCCTCTTCTACTGGGCCGACGATATGGGAGTCATTTATAAAAGCGATGGGCAACACAGCTGGGAAATTTATGCTGGTTTGTGGCACATTTTTATTGCTGTAATTTTATAAGCTTTGATAACATCATAGAATCTTCCTTTGATTTGTAATATCTGTCCTAAAAACTTGCTCAGGTCAACCTGGAATCAGAAGTATTGCTTGCGATTGGCTGAATGGAAACCTCTTCTGGTCAAATCAGAAGACTCAATCGATCAACATGCTAGCAGATGAGAAAAGTTACACTGCTTTGTTGAGCAAGTCAATCAGTCCCACAGAATTGGTTGTCCTACCAGTGGAGAGGTGCACCTCATTTGTATTAACATGATTGAATCGCAGCCCTAAATGTTTTTAAATGCGTTTGTCTTTCTGGCAGCTTGATGTTTTGGATTAACACGGGCCCAGGTGACAGGGTAACCATTGAGAGGTCCTGGATGGATGGGTCAGACAGAAGCTCCCTGGCGGTGCTTACGGCTCAATTGGCCCATGGACTCACAACAGACGTGGCCGCAAGGAGACTCTACTGGATCAGTGACCTTAAAATGGTGACTTAGTAAGAATGTCGAATTGCTGTGCTTCATCTAGAAAGCTAATCAAGGTTTACTGCTCCCATCAGTCCATTGAGACCATGAAAGTGGACGGGACGGGTCGCTATACGTTTACTGGACTGTTCAACAAAAGAGCGGCTCTTAACCTGGCTGTGTTTGAAGGGTTTTTCTATTGGGTGGACGACAAAGGAGTTTGGCAGGTGCCGCAGACCCAACTGACGCGGAGGAAGTTCCTGTGGAAGTCCACTCTTCCACTTTTTAGTGTTTTTCATGAGCTCCAGCAGCCGAAGGGTAAGTAATTGTCTTCCTCTTGGCAATATTTTTGAATAATTATGTCCAACACTTTAGGCTCATCTGCATGTGCTAAGACCCCTTGCCAGATCTGCCTACTCACCAAAAGCAACCCTGTGGGCTTTACCTGTGCTTGTCCTGACTCCAAAGTACTAATGGTTGATGGAACGTGTCAATGTAGGTTTTTTTAATCTATTCACCAACATTTTCTTTTTCGACGATATAAGTGTTTTCCAACCATTGTGCTGTGACAACAAGTTGTTATTGGCCAATAGGAAGCTGAGTATCGGTCATCAACAGAGTAATTTCTTTTAGCCAGTAGGTGGCAGCAAATGTTTTTTATTCTGATGAGGTGGCAGTGGGCATAAATAATATGAATTTTGTTTGGACTTTGTTTTAGTTCAATTTGCCCCTTTAATTTTGTCTTTCAAAGTATTTTGATTTTGAAAAATGTATTTTAAAAATGGTCCCACTGGCAAATATTGTCAAAAATATTTTTACTATTTAACAATATTTTACAAATATAAAAAATGACGCAAAACTAGACAAAAGGTCAAGGTAAAATAAAAATCACCGAAACGATTAATCTTGCCGCCTGAGCCAAAACTATTAAAGGCACTTAATGTCAACACATTTAAATTGTCCCCTGATGTTTTATTAGTCTGTTTTGACAGGTAAATTGTAACAAAATTAAAACGGGGAATAACTTGAACATTTTCTTTTGGTGTTATACCTTCAATTTTTGTTTTCAATTAAATTACAAGAGCTTGAGAATAAGGGTATAAAGGTTGTCGAATAATCTGCTTCAGATCCCAAATTCCTATATGCTACCTCCAAACGGATCAGCCTATTGGAGTTTAAAGGCAGCGGGCCGATGACAACGGAGATCTTTGCTACTGAGCATGGCATCCTATCATTTGACGTCAACTGGAACACTGACTGGCTTTACTGGGCAAACCAAACTGGCCACATCCTGCGCACCAGTTTAACCCAAGTCAAGAATGAGTGGATTCCTACTTCCATGTCAGGTTAATGGTTATGCAATTTTTAATTTTCTTGATTGATGTATTTGGTCCTTTAAAAGCTAGTTTTGCATGGTCTGTTCGGGTGCTTGAAATCCTTGAAAATGCTTGAATTTTAAGGTGATTTTTGGGTGAAGTGCTTAAATGCGTAATTGTTGCCATTGCTGTGTTGTCGGTCTCTCTAAAACAATGCAATAAATGAGGAAACTCTTAAGTGACATCCACACCTGCTCATGTCCCATGGCATTGGCATGTGAAGAGTCACAGCCCCCTACTGGTTGCACCCAAGAGGACCGCTCGATTTAGAATACTGTCTCACTGAAAAAGCGATCTTTTACCTCCCAAACGCTTCCTCTGATTTTTTTTTTTTTTTTCAATTATACATGTCAATTATAAACACTATGCACAATTTTTAGTAATTTGTAAATGTTTTGCAGAGATCCCTAAAAAAACGCATCGTATATTGTTCATTTGTCTAGAAAATTGGTAAAATATCAAACAATTTAGCTTTTTACACACTTAACTGATTTAAAGTCAAACAACACAAGATTGCTGAATATTCAAAACAATATACAACCCAAAATATTAACTCTTCAATTCTATAAAGAAGTATATGCCAGCAGTAAGCTAGCAACTTCATTTTACAAAAAATCCCATTTTGTTCGATGCTGGATTTCCTCCTTTGAAGGTACTGGAAAAATTGAAAAATCTGCCTTGTATGTGATTATTAAAAAGGTAAACCAACCCTGAATTTAAGTCATAGCTTATCTTTTTGAATTGTGTATTATTAGTGTGTCTTCTCAGAGTTGACCAAAAGAGTGGACTAGTCTATTGGGTGTCTAGTGACCAAACCCGCATCGGCACAGTGGAAGTGGAGAGTCTGTACCAACAGGAGTTGTACCGCACCACCAAGGAGATCCGAAGCCTTTTCCTTGACTGGCTGAGGGGCGTCATCATTTGGTTGGAGGAGGAGGAGATCATTACCATGAGCATGACTGGAGCCAAAGCCAAAGAAATTTTGCCTTTGTCAAGAGTCGTAGGGAACATGGCCTTTGACCTGAGAGCTGCTAGTCTGTTGTGGAACTCTGAGACGGCAGGTTGGTTTTACAAAATGAAGGTTATTACAGAAATTAAAGAAAAAAAAAACATGGTCCTCATCGACCAAATATCTGCTTACCTTTTTTCAATTGCATATACATGTGCTTCTACTTTTAAGGGGTGATGACAGTCAGTCTGCTACAAGGGAAAAATCACAAAGCGGGAAGAAGATGGAACGTCTCTGGCTCAGTGATGGGTGCACTAGAGCCTTACCTTTTGTCCATGTCCAAGAACGTCATGACCCTGTGGGATCGCCGTGATGGTGCACGGATCCAGGAAGTGGCTGTGGGAGGCCCTGTGATAAGTGTGGTTGCAGCACTCGGGGATGTTCTCGCAGGTTTGTTTTTAGGCATTACAGTAGACCCCAGGATAAGCTAATAGTTTCTGAGGTGAGGGTTGTTAAGTGAAATCGCCTAATTACAGGGTATACAAACCTTTGCTTATTAGGTCATGCGATCTGTTCCCTAGATAAAAGCATAACTCGTAAAATACTGCATATAGTATGGTTTGTACATACCTGTATAAATGATGAAATAACATGAGCAGTAGTGGAAAAAATGGAATTTAGCTTTGTGACATGAAATGGTACATGGGAGTTAAAAGATTGTTGCATATGGTGCGGAGATGGTGGATTTAAATTGTAACCTGTTTTAAAAATTCCAACTGTAAGGATTGTCTTGCAGTTAAACTGTTGCTTAAATCCTCCCCTTATTCTAAATTGTCCCAATTGTTGATTGGTTACTGCGCTTTCACTTAGCAATGGTAACTATGTGTTTTATTCCTGCATTTCTCAATAATTGCAAGCCTCATAGTGATCTTGATTTTTGCCATTAACATTACTGCAAGCCTTGGGACCCATTTTGAATACAGTACAAGATATTTCTATTATCTTTATGAAGCATTTGAGAGGCACTGAATGAAGAGAACGGTATTGTGGGAGGGAGTTCTGCCAGTAGCATATCTGTATCTTCATGACTCAGACCAGCATCTTGTGACGCTGACCAATTAGACAGGCGTCATGGAGCAGGAGGTCCATGAGTTGCAAAGTCTGAATTTTGAAATTTTTCTGCGCTCGTTTTAGATGTAATACTGTGGGGAAAATGCGGTAAAGAGGGGCCAAAGAAACATCTCAATTTAGAGTGGGTTCACTGTATCCCATGGGACTACTGTGCCAGTCAGCAACCAAAACCTAATCTGAATCCAGAAGGGACACCTCTTGTATGGTTTAATCAATGTCCTGTTTGTGTCGTTAGTACCAGTTAGCGCTCACTGCACAAAACCATCTGTGGCATGCAAAGGCACATCCATCTGCCTGCCTCAAAACAAGCTTTGTGATGGAAAGGAAGACTGTCCTGATGGAGATGATGAAACATTTTGTGTTCAAAAATGCCCATCCAAAGGTAACTTTTCAACCCGCTTCATTCAGTGGAACCATCCGTGAAGTTAAACAAACTTTCATGTACGAATTTTTAGATTTTAGATGTAAAGACCTGAAAGGTTGCGTATCGACTGCACTGGTGTGCGACGGCCGCTCTCATTGCTTGGATGGCTCGGATGAGGTGGATTGCCCAGCCGTGGCCTCGCTCGTGCCCAGGGTGAACGCTCTTAAGTGTCGAAAAGGCTCCAGACCTTGCAAGAATGGCGTCGAGTGTGTTTTGTACAATCATGTTTGTGATGGTGAGAAAGATTGTAAGGATGGTTCGGATGAGGAGGAATGTGGTGAGTGACTTTGACCATTTTCGTGCCTTCAAACCTGGAAAAATATTTTAATGGCATAAATGTTACAGAGCAAGATCTGAGCTCTCCAAAATCAACTGCCGATGCCTGGAGCATAATCACAACTCCTGCCCCAGCTCTGGCTCCCTGCACAAGCCCATCTGTCCTCTGTCCCCGTGCTTCTGTTCGCCTTTGCATTTCCCCAAAGCAATTTTGTGATGGGCGAGAAGACTGTCCTGACGGCTTTGATGAGAATAACTGTGTGAAAAGATGTTCCTCCAAAAGTAACACGACTTGTTTGGTTACCATAATTCTCATTTGGCTTCTCAATTTTCAAAGAGGGACAGAATTGTATTTATTTTTTTTCCCCAGACGACTTCCGTTGCAAAGACCGAAGAAGCTGCGTCGCAAAGAGCCTAGTCTGTGACGGACGTGCTCATTGTCATGACGCCTCAGATGAAGTGGACTGTCCAAGTGTTGTGATCCCTGCCGGCCAAGTGAAAGCCTTGAAATGTCTTGTGGGGTCACAATTGTGTGGAGACGGCAGCGAATGTGTTCTATTCAGTCACGTTTGTGATGGTGAACTGGACTGCAGAGATGGATCTGATGAAAGAGGATGTGGTAAGAATATAATGGAATTTTTGTAGTCGTAGCTACTAGGGATGCACCAGAATGCATTTAGGACCAACAAATGGTCTCCATCAACAGGACTTTTGGAAGCCTTATTTCAGTTTTGGTTTCCTTCCACTGTTGTCAAGAATGTGTTGCATCCTTTGTGGCTACATAGGCACTATAGTTGATGCTCTCCAGTTCTGCTCATGAGTCTTTTCAACAGGCCCTACAAGGCTTCCAGAAAATGCCAGACAGAGTCCACCACCAGTGCCGGGCAATATTCAACCACCCATCAAGACATCTTGCACAAGCCCTTCCTTTATGTGTCGAGATTTGACATGCATCACGCCCAAACAGATATGCGACGGCAAAAAAGATTGTCCTGATGGAGCAGATGAGAATGCATGCATAAAGCGATGTCTAAATAAGTGTAAGATGGAGCTTTGCATCATTTTGAGATTTTCATAAACAAAGTTACTGATTCACACTCCTCTGGCAGTGGATTACTTGTGCAGAGACAGACGGAGCTGCATTTTGAAGAAGCTGGTTTGCGATGGCCGTGCTCATTGTCATGACGGCTCTGATGAAATGGACTGTCCGGCAATGGCGCCTCCTGCCGCAAAATATAAGGCGCTAAAATGTCGTTTGGGATTCCAGCCATGCCAGGATCAGTCTCAATGCGTTGCTCACAGCCACGTGTGTGATGGCGAAAAAGACTGCCCGGATGGATCCGATGAAAAGAGATGTGGTACGTTGGATGGATAACCTGCAGGCTTTTTAATCTTACCTGACAAATGTGGTAAAATGTGTATATAAACAATTTTCATAAGTGATTTGGTGCTTCACTTATCCCCTTGCCTTCTCCCAAAAAACATTTTCTTGAAGCATTTATATGTGCACTGCGTCAAGGTCAACATTAAAATAGCTGACTTTATCCATTTTTTTGGCAAGAATTTTCACAACTCTACTATAGACAGAACAGTCACTCTTCTGTTGCATTTTTTAACAATTGCAATGCAATCCTAGATTCTGCAGACACATCATCCAGTCAAGGTTCAAACAAATTACCCTCATCCACCAAGGCCTTTGACAAACCTTCACCCAAGCCCTCTTGTACAAGTCCATCCATGTTGTGTCCAAATTCGTTGGTCTGCATCCAGCCTGCACAAATATGCGATGGAAGAAAAGACTGTCCTGACGGCTCTGATGAGAACTGTGTGAAAAGATGTCCTAAGAGTGAGTTGTCACCCTTTGGTTAAACAAGTAATTTATTGAACAATATGCTTTTTCCTTGTCACCGTAGCGGATTTCCGGTGCAAGGATAGAAGGAGCTGTGTCGCAAAGAGTTTGGTTTGCGACGGACGCGCTCATTGTCATGATGGCTCGGATGAAGTCGGCTGTCCTAGTACCCCAATCGCTGGTGGCCGACCCAAGAGCTTGAAGTGTCTGATGGGCTCTAGGTTATGTCGGGATGGCAGCCAATGTGTTCTCTTCAATCACGTGTGTGATGGAGAGATGGATTGCAAAGATGGCTCTGATGAAGAAGGATGTGGTGAGCCATCAGTTACCTTACTGTTAAAGCAAATTAGAGCAGAGCAGAGTTGAGGTGTTTTACACTCAAATATTTACAGACATGACAACAACTCCTCGGGTAAAGGACAACTTGGGTCAAAGTCAATTACCCATCAATACTCAACCGCCTAAGAAGCTGTCTTGCACAAGTCCTTCATTTTTGTGCCCAGATTCTTCATGTATCTCCCATACACAACTATGTGATGGCGTAAAGGATTGTCCTGACGGATCAGATGAGAAAGAATGTGTAAAACGTTGCCCAAACAGATGTAAGTTCTTTCCGCACCCAATTTGTTGCCCTACTCCTGTTGATTTTGCTTTTTACTTCCACAGCAGACTTCCGCTGCAAAGATAAGAGGAGTTGTGTTCCCAAGAAGCTAGTCTGCGATGGCAGAGCTCATTGCCACGACGGCTCAGATGAGCTGGGGTGTCGCCCAGTTGCTCCTTCCGTGACTCGGCCGAAAATACTAAAATGCCGTATCGGGTTCCAGTTATGTCGGGATGGTACAGAATGTGTTTCCTATAGTCATTTTTGTGACGGTGAGGAGGACTGTCGGGATGGGTCCGATGAAGATGAATGTGGTAAGTCAAAATGTTTGGAATATTAGGTTTGTCTCAAAGAATTACACTGGACCCCTGTGTTATGACTTAATCTGTTCTGAGGTTATCATAAAATTGCCATATTTGGGGATAGAAGCCTAGTAATTAGCAAATATATTCTGTATCCCAGATTACATTTTAAATGCTTACATTTTCATAATGCTGTGCAAACCAATAAATGGCAGGCCAGCATTTTATGACCAGATATTTTAGAGCCATACCTCAGTCATATGTAGAAACACCGCAGTTTTGCACGTTTTTGGGCATGCAAAATAATTTGACATGATGGAGAAAAACGCCATGGACTGAGAACTCCTTATTCCACAACATAAATTTAAAACGTAAATATGGGATGCTGTATTTTGGGAGGCGGGGTCTACTGTGCTCAAACTGTAAAATACCCAGTTATTAAATAACTCAACATTTGTCGTGCAGAATTGACAACTTCCAGTCCAAGCTCAACTGAATTACCCACATCTGCAAAGCCATTTTATAAACCGACCTGTAGGAGCCCATCAGTATTATGTCCTAATAGTTATATTTGCATTCGCCAAACACAATTTTGTGATGGAGTGAAAGACTGCCCTGATGGATCTGATGAGTACTGTATCAAACGATGCCCCTACAAGAGTGAGTCGTTAAATTATGAATTAAACCACAAAAGAAATCTGAAAATGATTCTTCTGCCTCTACAGCTGACTTTAAATGCAAGGATGGTAGGTCCTGCGTCTCTCAGTCTTTGGTGTGTGATGGACGGACTCATTGCCACGATGGCTCCGATGAGGTTGACTGCCGGAGCATAGATCCTGGTTTAGCTTCACCCAAGGTTATTACCTGTCGTAAGGGCACAAAGCTCTGTAAAGATGGCACAGAATGCGTACTCAACAGCCACTTGTGTGATGGAGAGAAAGATTGCCAGGATGGATCTGATGAGGAGGGATGCCAGGAAACATGCACACAAGGTTGCTTTTTTAATATACATACTGGGTTTGTATGTTTGCTTGAAATCCTTAAATGCTTGTTTTCTAGGTCAGGAATTTTTTGGGTGAGGTACTTCAATACTAAAAATTGTTGCCATTGCCATGTTTCTTGGCAGTCTGACTTTATGTACAATGCTTTTGGTTTTTAAAAGTGCGTAAAAATGAGGCAATGGTGGATCCAGTCCTGATTGAGTTGTCATGGGAAGTGTTGCTGCCCCCTACTGTCTCATTCAAATGGAAAGGTTTATCAGACTAGTGATGGAAATTCTGAGTTTTTTTTTTTCCGAAAAGTGGCTTCTTTGACCACTCATTGAGAATAAATTTAAATTGAAATATTGTCAAATATAAAATCAATTTTAGAGAATTGCCTACTGAGCAGGTTTAAAGTGAAACAAAAAATCCATTATCAGCAGGGTTGCTGGAGCCCATCACAGCTGTCCTCGGGCAGGGGACACCCTGAACTGGTTGCTGGAGGAAACTCATGCAAGCATGGGGAGAACATGCAATCTCTGCACAGGAAGGCTGGTAGCTGGATTTGATTCCATGACCTCAGAACTGTGCAGCGGACGCGCTAACCGCTCAGCTTCATACTGCCCTGAATGTTAAACAATAAAATATAAATTCAACATGACTTATATTATATTGCCCTGCAACTGGCTGGTAACCCGTTGAGTGTCCACTGCCCGAAGATTGCTGGGATGGGCTCCAGCACGGCTGCGACTCCTGAGGATAAGCTGTTCAGATAATGGATGGATAGATTAAAATATTGACTCTTCAGTGCTATTAATGATAAAACGCAGACCAAAGTAACTAGTCTAAATTCCTTTAACGAATTTAGACATTAATCTTTTGAAAAACAAGCAAAAAAATAAAGTAAACCAAAAAGCGAAATATCCGCAGTTGATTGAATGCACTCTTCTTGGAGCAATCAACATGATCAAAATGAGTCAAAATTGGGCTCATTTTTGTTTTTTATACCTACAGTACTTTTTTTGTCTTCAATATTGATCTCCATTATTACCAAACTTCTATAGAGCCCTGCCTGTATTTGTACACAAGTGTGATGTAATGAAGCCATGTGTGCATTGTTGAAGCAGAATTAATTTTATCTTCTAGCATCCCAAAAAGATCATAAATAGGAACAGCTAAAAAAAAAAAGCATAAAATATGTTCTCGCAGCAAGATGTGGTCTAAGTATTTTAATCAACAATTAAAATGTCCTTTTTAAGTGCTTGAATTTGGCCATAAAGTAGGTGTATCAAACCTGTATACAAAAACAATTATTACGTTTTTCTGTCTAGCAACTCTGTATGACTATTATAACATTTAACAAAAAAATATTCCAACTTATCCCACAAAGGTGAATTTCAGTGCGCTCATGGGGCCATGTGCATCCCTGAGGCTCAAGTCTGCGATGGGAGAGCTCAGTGTAGTGACCGCTCTGATGAGACTGAGTGCTGGGAACGGACCAAAAGCTGCGAGTTCCGCTGTGCAGATGGACATCGCTGCCTCCCCAATAAGTTTGTATGCGATGGCGAGCCAGATTGTGTTGATGGCACAGATGAGTTGGATTGTGGTAAGTTTTTTACAAACATGTACTTGTCCAACAAGTTCTGTAGCTAATGAGTTTAATTTTTTTTAAGAATCTGTGACCACGACATTTGCACCCCTGATCCTGACTTCTGCCCCAGTTTGCATCAGTCCTTCAGTTCTTTGCCCACGTTCCTCATTGTGCATTTCCCCAAATCAGCTTTGCGATAGAAAAAAGGACTGTCCTGATGCATTTGATGAGAGCGACTGTGTTTTCAAGTGCAAAAGCAGATGTACGGCTGGTTAAGGTAGAAGTATCAAGTCACCTAAAATGTTTTCCCTAACACATCTCTCCTGTCCCATTTTAGCTGATTTCTTGTGCAGTGATCGTAGAAAGTGCATACCCAAAACAAACGTCTGTGACGGACGTGCCCACTGTCTGGATGGCTCGGATGAGAAGAAATGCAAATCACCTGATCGTGGCCCATCTTGTAAGCGAGTATGACATATACAACATGGACTTTTTTTTTTTTTTTAAACAAATTTATGCAGCTGTCAGTTTTAAATTGCATTTTTTCTTAAATTAATCAACTGTTAAAATCGGGTGTCTCAATCGATTTTACTGGGAGGGTTGCTGTGGGTGTGCAAAACCTGATGCGCCCCGATCTGCGTTTCGATTTAAATAAGCTACATTGCAAAGAAATATTGAATCTGCTAATTTGTCGAACATGGGTCTGTGACTTGTAAGCACTGCCAGGTGTCAAACCAGGTAGAATTGAGCAAATTGTATCGGAGCAGAGATGAGTCTCAAACGTTGAGAATTGGTTCCCAATTTTAGGCCCTGCCTAGCTAATTGGCACAGGCTGCACTAATATTGAGCTTTATTATTTCATGGGTCCACAATTTTAGTCTTCTGGCCTGCTGTCTGCATATTTTAGAGCCCTGGTTTAAAGGATTTATATTTTGGGAAAACCCATCTGATACACAATGTTAACTTAATTTGTAAACAAGCAATTGGATCTTTCTGTAATTCAACCTGTTAAGTATTCATTTCTCTTCTAAGCCTCCAGGGACAAGACGATTCCTCTGAAATGTCGTAATGGGTTCAAGGCCTGTAAAGACGGCTTGGAGTGTGTGATGTACAGCCACGTGTGTGACGGTGAGAAGGACTGTCAGGATGGATCGGATGAGGAAGGATGCGAGGCTGAATGCAAAAAAGGTACGATTGCGCATTAAACCGCAAATACAGAAAAGCAAAACTATGAATGAGATGGTAGAAGCAACGATTTCTCATTTGCCAGATGAGTTTGAGTGTCAACACGGTAATAGGTGCATTCAAACGAAGCAGGTTTGCGACGGGCAATATGACTGTCAAGACCGCTCTGATGAAATGAGCTGTGAAAGTCAACAGCTAGGCTGCCATCATCATTGCGATAACGCAACGCGCTGCATACCGGACACTTTCCTGTGTGACGGCGAGAAAGACTGCGCCGACGGCTCTGATGAAGCGAAGTGTGGTAAGTGACAGTGGAGAGCCTATGGCACCATGGTATGGTCGGGCCATTGCGGGCTCATTATTAATGACCATTTGATTACAAGTTATCCTGGAGTGCCACGTCCCATTAACACTACTGTAAAATTTGCCTAAAATCCAATTCCAAAAAGTATGTAAATTGAATGCCATTTTGGTTTCTTTTGAAATGCAACTCTGAAGTTTTGTTCTTATTTGAAATCACTGCATGTGCTACTAACATTGAGTAATCTCAGTTGGAATACAGATGTTTTTATTCTCGTCTGATTTTCTTCAATCACATGCCTGCAAAAGAGTGTAGCATGGGCATCTTAAATGGAAAATGGGTGGAACAATACCTCAAAGCCTTACTTGGTACCTTGTCAAATTTGATCACAATCTCTAAAACTCCGTTATACATTTGCAAGGGAAGGTTAAAGTGTTTTCGAAAGTAGCCATTTTAATATCACCAGTTTTCAAAACTATAAACTTAGCAAATGTTTATTTTACTCATGCTAATTTTTACTTTGTAAACATTTGAATTCTTTCCGTGTCTTTCACTAATGTGTACACTTGCGCGCTTGAATGGATCGAGTTGCATTCACGCACGTTGGTTTATATTCTGCTCTTATTTGAATACACATAAAAAATTGCATACTTATGTCGCTAACCAATATGTCAATCATAATCTTGAATCGGTCACTGCTGGATAAAGGAGGCGATATGCGGTTTTTCAATAGTCTGCAATGGGTCAAGCGAGGTGGTAATCAAAAGTTCAGAGGCTAACTGCCATATTGGAAATTATTTTGCGTGTTATTTCTAGATGAAAATTACGTGGAGAAACGCACAACAATGAACGTCAATCAATGCAGAAATGTTTTGGGCGGATTTTCTTTTTATAAGTCAGCATTGTGTGTTGGAGTATTTTACACTGTTGGATTCATTGGACTCCTGTAGACGTAACAAGCCCTATGCTTGTGGAGAATTGTATCATGAGCTGACTTATAGGTGAGCTATGCCGGCTTTATAGTTATTGAGTATCTTGTTTCAGAATGATTGTTATGTTTCTGTGATTAGTACATTTTGAAATGCTCTGCATATCTTGAATACTTATTTCAGTGACTGGTGACATTGTAGAGACGTGAGTTTGCTCAACAGTCAGACTGTTACATGTTTCATGGACTTTTTGTTCAATGACAAATCCAGAAATGTTATTTAATCGTGGCTTACTGGAAAACTACATATTTACATTTAGGCACTCATGTGATGGTCACTTTTTTTTTTTATTATAAACTGACCGGGCCCCTCATCAGACAAGAAGAAAGTTGTGGCCCTCACAGGAGAGTTTGTAGATCTGTCGAACGCCGTTTCATCCAATGACCTATTTTATTTTGATCACAATTTCACCTGGCAGGTTTAACATTCTGCGACATGACTCAATTCCGCTGCGCTAGCGGTCAGTGCGTGTCGATGGCTCTAAGATGCGACGGCTATGCTGACTGTAGGGACCGCTCTGATGAGGCAGACTGCTCGAGACCGCCTCGCTGCCCCACACAGTTGCGTTGCCCACACAGCCACGAATGCCTGCCGAGCGAGTGGTTGTGCGACGGCGAGGAAGATTGCAAGGACGGCTCGGATGAAAAAGTACTAACGGCTCCTTGTGAGGAGTCAAACCGTCATTTAAAATGTTTTTCATATCTAGAACTGTGAGACTAAGCCGCAACCGTGTAGGCAATACCAGTGGCAATGTGGAAGCAGCAGTCAATGCATCCCTCTGTCCTGGAGATGTGATGGGAAGGCAGACTGTGATAATGGCGTCGATGAGGACGAATGTAATTATGCCTTGTATTTTAGCTCTGGGAATCTTTTTTTTTTTCTTAATTTTTATTTTCTTTCACAGGCAAACTGAGGAAAAAGTGCCCTTCTCACCTTTACCAGTGTGGCAGCGGCGAATGTTTGGACCCGAGGCTAGTGTGCAACAGCTTGATGAACTGTGCAGACCGTTCGGATGAGGGTGTGGGATGCACCCTGCGCAATTGTTCAAGTCCCTTTGCTGTTAAATGTGATTATGGTTGCGTCAGCACTCCAAATGGTCCGGTCAGTAGACTTTTGTATTTTTTTGTAGGGAAAGTTGAAATGTTCACGTGGTGTAGAAACGGACGATCATTTCAGATGTTTGGTTTTTTTTTCGCAGAGATGTTATTGTGCTGCAGGTTTCACGCTGCATTCAAGTGGCGTGTCCTGCGTGGACACCAACGAATGCAATTTAATGAAGCATGACACCTGTAAACACACCTGCCTTAACACCCGTGGGTCCTACGTCTGCCAATGCCACCCTGGCTTCTACCTCGAGCCTGACGACAAAAGTTGTAAGACCAAGGGTAGGTGATGTAAAGAGTCATGTCACCAACTTGAATCAAGATTCTTAAAATTCAAGTGTACTCTATTTTTAGATGAGGCACTGCTGGTGGCATCGGTTCAGTCTGAACTTTTACTTCTCGGAGTTCAAAGTGGCTCCCTGCGTCTTCTGTCTTCTGCCAACCGCCCCGTCTTCTCATTAGATTACAACTGGGCTCAGCAAAGAGTTTATTGGCTTAGTCCAGACTACCAGAGTATTCGCTGGGCGGATATGTCAAAGGACTCTACCAACAAAGGGACTCTTATCAAAGGTTCTAAAATGACACTCTAAAACGGATTTTTAGACCAGATGTAAACTTCTATGCAATTACAGGTGTGAAGTCTGATTTTATTGCTGTGGACTGGGTTGGTAAGAACCTGTACTGGGTGGATGGACTGGTGGGGCAAATCAGAGCAGTGCGGCTCAGTGATACAACGTTGAAGTCTCAAGATTTTACTGTTGTGCTGGCTGAAGATCTAGAGCAGCCACGCTCGCTGGTGCTGATACCACACAAAGGGTGAGCTACCCTAGGACAGTTAAATTCTCACCCAGAAGCTTGACTTTGTTTTGGTTCCTTCCCAGTTTGATGTTGTGGTCTGAGATCGGTAGCACCCCTCAGATTCAGCGCTCTGGGATGGATGGCTCAAATAGGAAGGTGGTGGTGATCAAAAGTCTGAGCTGGCCTGTGAGTTTAGCCTACGATTACCTGGATGATCGCTTTTATTGGGCTGATGAGAAGTTGCGCTGCATTGGCTCGGCCTCCCTAGACGGAGATAATGTCAAGGTAAAAGGCTTTTGACATAGATATTTGCATTTCAAATGGTAAAACTTAAGACGAGTTATTGAAAACCATATTGTGCTGACCAGATTCTTCAGTTAGCCGAAACTCCCAGCCCTTTCTCTGTGGCCGTGTTCAATGACCGGCTTTTCTGGTCTGACACAAAGAGAAGAACAATCCGCTCAGCTGACAAGAACACTGGGAAAGATCAAAAGATTCTTCTCAAAAGACCAGGGCAGCCTTTTGGACTCAAGGTACTCTTCCAGTATATTCATTTTCTGAAAAGGAACTTATGTGTTCTGACATGGCTTGTTATGTGTTTATATTTCTCGTCAAAGCACTTTAAAAAATATGTCTAGTTGCAAGTGCTATACAGTAGACCCCAGGGTTGGGACATAAATTTGTCTTGAGGTGAGGATGGAAATCTATGGTAAATGACTAATGGATTCCAAGCCCCTGTTACCTCAGATAAAACATTAACACAATCAATTAGTAAGTCCTAATGTATCTAGTCATGAATATGATTAGATAACATTATAAATATTACTGTTCCTGCCTAAATTGACATTCTGTTCTATGCCCCTTTTTCAGTTGATGCATGCTCTCTCCCAGCCTGCCATATCCAACCCTTGTGAGCAGCTGCGATGTTCCCATATGTGCCTTCTCACAGCTACAGTATCGGCGACACAGCCTGGTGCAGTTTGCCGTTGTCCGAAGGGGCTGCTTCTCTCTAAGGACAAGAGCACATGCTCTCTACCCCTGGAATCTACGTTCATCCTCCTCCTTTCCCCCACGACAGTCTATCAGGTCATAGGCTCATTTTATAGGATGTCTTTATAAAAAGCGTTAAATTACAATGAATAAATACCTCTGACTTCAGGTTTACTTTAAATCCTTGCATAACGATGGAGTTGGTCTGAAAAATATGCCAAACAGCAGAGTCTTGGTTGTTCCTGGAGTTGTTGAAGCCACTGTGCTGGATGTTGCCCTCCAAGCTTCTTCCTTGTATGTGGCTGATAGTAAACAAGGTACAGTTGATGTGCTGAATTTAAGTGGACCCAGGTCGAGACAACCACTGACGCCAGCAGGGCGACTGGTACAACTTAAGGTAGGTCTAAGGAGTTGCTCGAAAATCCAAATTTCCTTTTTAGACTTGTACCCAATGCACCTGAGGCTCATAAATCTTTATTCCCCGATCTGCAAGGATGATTCTGTCCTAGCACTAGCTGTTGACTGGGTGACTTCTAATGTGTACTGGAGTAGCACTAGAAGACCTAATATCCACATAACCAGCAGCCATGACGGCTTCACTACCTATCTCCTGCAGGGAGAACTTCAGGTTGCGATACTTGGTGTATTTGACACGCTTTGTTTATTTGCCCTTGCCACTAATGATGCGAGATATTTTTACAGCACATCACATCCATTGCAGTGCACCCTCCTTCAGGTCAGCTCTGCTATGCAGCCCTTGTGGGCAGTAAGAGCCAGACAGAGGTAAGCTGTGCCTGGATGGACGGCCGAAACAAAGCGGTGTTGTGGACCAAGTCAGTCATCCCGACGTCACTGGTCTTTGCCAACGATGGGACTAAAATTTATTGGGCTGATGCAGGTTTCAACTTTCTCATTTTTCTAAATTTTTCTTGGCGTTCTGATTTTTGAATGTGGTCCTGTCATCCAGCTGAAGGCCTTTTATGCTCCATTGGGCTTAACGGCGCAGGCTACCTACAATACAAAACTGGGCCGCCTGGAGTAATTACTTCCTTCACATACACGGAAAACATGCTTCTTTGGATAACACAGGAAAAGGGTGAGTTTTTTTAATTGGCTACAACCGATGCATGATAAACTATTCATAAGTTATACGATTGACCAGCCTATTCCATTTAGTAAAACTGCTTCCCTTTTTACTTCTGCTGAACTTAATTTGTAATGAGGTTAACATTTACTTGAATATTCAAACATTACACTGTTTGCTATCGTAAGACGACACATCTCTTCAGATTGTGATTGTTGTGTTGTGCAGAGGTCACTAAAATGTGGTTCAGCGACGGCCTCCATCCAAAACAGCTGTGGTTCAAGACAAAAACCAGCCTGGTGGAAATTAAAGCTTATCGTAATGACAGCCAGACAGGTGGGATATTCAATTATTTGATAATTGTGAACTTTTAACTATTTGGCAGTCAAAATAAAAGCCCCTTATAATGAGGTTATCAATTGACTACAAAAGAGACTATCTCGGTAATTTAGAATTGCGTTTTAGTCATGATTCTTAGCATTCTGTAATTACCATTATGATTTATGTAAATAATTATTTCAATTACATATGTTTGAAGTTTAAAAAAGATGGAATTGATTTGAAGTTAGGTTAATTTCAACACCCCAGAGAAGAGGGGTGAAAAAACCCACTTTAGAAATCATTGGCTGCACTCTCCTCTGTCTTGAGGACATTGCTGACACCAAAGTACTAATCTACCACCTCTTTGGCAGACGCTACAGTTCCCTTTAAACAAACGGGCTTATTACAAGCCCACAATACTGTGGAAATAATATCTTGCCTCTGTACAAAATTATTTGTGCAAAATAAAATATGTATAATGTCGTAGCTAATGCCATTGCACTATTCTGATGCGCTTGCAACCTATGCCAGTTTACAACAGAGTTACCGCGGATCCTTAAAGCCTGAAAGGCATGGAGTTCATTCTAAAAAATTGGGCCCTAATAAGCATTTAAAATGTCTTAAATACAATTTTTGAAAGGCTTAAATGTAAACACAATAAGATTTGTTTTAACTAGATTTAAGTACATTTTTCATACATACTGATAAACTTACTTTTTTTCGACTCGGCTGTTGAATTTATATCAAAAGGCATTAAACATTCTAAATATTGTCTATCCAACTGAATTAGTTTTAGGTCTTTTTAGGTATGTCCTGGACAAACATTTGTTGTACACAAAGCTCACTACGTTATCAATGACCCGGTTCATGGTTCACGGATCTCTTAGCCGCCTGGGTCATCGGCACCAAAGAGGACGCAACGATAACTGTTCTCTAAAACTTGCAGGATCCAATTTGTGCGGCAATAATAATGGGGGATGTGAGCACCTGTGCCTGCCTTATCCTGGTGGGCGCATGTGCAAATGCGCTCGTGGATTTTACAGTGACAGCCCCACGTCCTGCGCACCAGAGCATCCTTGTCCTAAAGGAGAGCAAGCTTGTCTTGATGGTAGCAAATGTCTCCAGAACGACAGGTTCTGCGATAGACACGTGGACTGCCCGGACGAGTCAGACGAACAGGACTGTGAGTTATTTGGGTTAAACACCTTCAAATTGGACACATTTTCAGTATCTGTACTATTACGTGTAACTGCCTAAACACATCCACGATAAACTCCACCAGGTCCCTTTGGCCCCACTCGGACAAAGATATTTGAGGAACATCCTCCCAAGTTTGTACCTGCACCTCCTGAGAACTCCATGGACTCTTCATGTGATCAAAAACATTGTAGTGGCCATGGCCACTGTGCCACTCATGGCAAAGCCATTCACTGCCATTGCCTTGCTGGTTACAGAGGACAGTTCTGTCAAGAGAAGGAAATTAGACGGGGCCACGTCGGTGTTATCCTCGTGGTCCTGTGTCTGTTAGTTACATTTTTGGGCATCGCTTTCATTTTTGGAAAAAGGCAGGTTGATCAGTATTTTAAATATAACTGTATTTGCTGACCTAAAAGGCGCACCTAAAAACCCAAATCTTGTCAGAAATCTCTAAGTACGTCATATATATACTCTGCATATGTTAAATTGGATTAGTATTGCATACAATAATTTAGGGTATGCGTTTTACGGTATACTACACTATTGTGCAACGATTGATCAATTCCCAAACTCATAGCATTATATGCAATCAGAATTGAACCCGAGTAATGGTGATGAAAGCACTGACACTTGGCCCCTCGACCACTAGTGACCTACAATAAGGCAATGGAGCTTATTAACGCACAATTTTTTTTCTCACTGTTAGAAACAGATTTCCAGAGTGTCTATTTTTTAAACAAATGTTAGAGAATGGAGAAAGTAGTTACACAAGCGCTTTTACGTACTGAAATTGTGTGAAACGCATCGTTGATATGTAGTTAAAGTGGAGACTGTTTAACCTATCAGAATATACTATGCAAATCGGCGTTTCTGGCATCGTGAGTATAAAGTGATGAGAACTTATAAAAAGGCATTAAAGCTAATTGGTACTACCAGAGGTCTAGTTGCAAAGTGATGACACCCTTACCACCAATACTCTGGTTTGAATTGCATACAATGTTTCTGCATTTCTGTCACCTAGACTTATCGACAAAGTCTTGACATTAATTTGTACAATAGTGTATGAAGAGCCCAACGGGTATACATGAATGCATATGGTAGCTCTTAATCTAGTCTCAAATTAATGTGCCCCAATAGTCAGAAAACCTTTTATATAAAAGTATATGACAAGACATTTTTGGGGGGTTGCGCGCCTTTTATAGTGTGGAAAATACGGTACATGGACAACTTTCTTGGCTGGCTCTTTATTAAAATAGTCTTCTCCCAGAAGGGCCTGGCAATCATTCAGAAGCATATCACCCGACAAAGAAACTTTGATGTCAAATATGTCGCTGCAGTGTGAACATGGAGAGGATTGCGAGGTAAGATTTTTGACCACCACTGATTCAACCATCTTGAATTTATTCCTGTGCCAAAGTTAAGTTTGCTTTTGTCTCCCAACTCCTCTCCCAGGTGCTTGAGTCCTCTGCCGACATGAGGAACCCTCCGATAGCTTCTTAACAGTCAGACATCTGAATGCTGATTGTGTTGGCTATGTCGTCATTTTTTTGTTAAATAAAAAAATCCCACGCTTATAACTAGATATCCTTAGTTATTACCGTCCAGTCTGACAATTTGTGCAGTTTCAATGACTGCTTTTAGCATTTTCCTTTTCAGGTATGTTGCATCAAAACGTATCGTAGAGAAAATTAAATCAACTGAAAAGAATAAAGGATGACTGTTTGCTGTTTTAAGATCAATGCCCTAAATAACTTTAGACCCCTCGTTCATCATTCAGTTGTTTGTCAATTTGAAAATCCTGCAGTTTAAATCTATAAATTAAACAGATCCTTAGGGTTTTTTTTCCCTCCCATTATCCCTTTCCAGTAACAATACAGTCACGTGAACTTATGAAATGGAACCAGACATGTTGCAACCAAATGAGCCTTGAGAACCTGTGCCCTGCCCACCTCCTACAAAGATTAGGAACAAAGTTTCAAATGGAGGAAAATAATAGCATTTGGCACCAAATTTCTAAGTGTGAAGCCAACACTTGATAAACCAATCAAGTTCCGAGGCTAATGCAAAAGACGAGTAGCTCATTGGCATGAAAAGTGTGAATGTTGATGGACAGGAAATTGAACAAAGCCTAGAGCGATGATTTTACTGTAGTTCTACATTGTTTTTGTAGATCTGTTATAAGTATAAAAAAATAGGCAAAAGTAATTAATGTACAATGTAGATGTTAAAGATTGTTTTGGACTGGCAGTGATGTCAAGCTCATTAACACTTGAGTGACAGAATTTGCACCGTCTAAATGAACCTTATTCAGAAAAAATAAAAAACTGTTTTGTAGATACGAGTAAATTTGTTGATGTCAGAACTCTTGTGCGGTGCAAGATAAAAAATAAAATCCGCACTACCGTTGCCCAGACATGTTGCAACATCACTGCAGTAATTGATACTAATTCATGACTGGGAAGTATGATCCTGAATCACCCTGACTTGATCATTCTTGGCCAATTCTGTTAAAGTTACCTTGTGTATTTTGTAATCTTGGTTAATCCTAATTGCGAGTGTGCTTACAATGCCAACACATTCAAGTTGAGCCCGTGTCACATTCTGCAGCCACGGGTCAATTTTCACACTCAATTGCAGGGCGGTCTGTATTCACTCCTCGGGACAATTTAACTATCGTGGCCAGGAATTGAAACAAATGGTCGACTTCCTCTCAAAAATCTCTTGTGGATAGGCTGCACCTTCTGTAGGAAACCAACAAACTGCAAAGACTGGGAACTATTGGCAAAGGGTGAGTTATCCAGGGTAGGTTTCTCTGCTTATGTTGGAATGATGCCTACTGATTTTGCCAGAGTGTTAACGGATAGTTGATGGCTGCATTTTTTTTTTTTACGATTCCCGTTTGTGGGTTGTAGGCCCTGGCAGTTAAATTAATTTAGAATAGAATGTCTTCATTGATTTAAATGTAGTTTACATTGTTTACAAGATAATGACATTGCCCTCTAAGATAAATGTGTGATAATTCTTGGAAGAAAATATATTGATGGTATTTACAAGGTACTGGTTGTAGACCAAGTCGGTAATGTTCTTTGTAATTGCGAGAGCCAAAAATGTCCTCCAGACCGGGCAGAGAACAGCCCATGATTTTTCTGTGCGACGTTAATCATGTAAGGTTCAACTGCCGTATTCCCAGCGTACTTTTAATTGTAATTTTTTTTTTATTTTGCTTCATCTGGAAATCGTGTGTAGGAATTTAAGTTTGAGGTCCTAAAAACTGAAGCTAATTATCAAATGGTAATTACATTATGGTAATTAAGCAAGTTGGTCTCAAACTAAGAAGGAATGACATTGTCTGGACAATTTGCGAGGAATGTCCTTTTTTTTAATATGTAAAATTAAATGCTTATTGGGTGGGGTGTGACTAAAATTACCTAAAAATCATAATTTAGAAAAAAAAAATCCTGTTTAATTTCCTGAGCCTCAGTGAACGGGTTAAAAAAAATCAAATTTCGGATAAGAACTTACTTTTTGCTAATTTTTACTTAAGGATTCATGTTTTTCTCCCCGCTGTGCATGCACGTGTTTTTCTTTTCCCCTACAGTGCTTTTTTTCCTGTGTGTATGAAATTTAAAGGAAATACAGATATTCTGTAAAATCTTGTTTTTCTTACCATAGAAACCAGTCCAAAAAGAGCCTCTCACTTCATGGTATGCCACTTACCCAATGCAACTCAAGTGAAAATTCATGTTTTGTTAAGTTACAGCTGGTTGGTGTTCCGGCATTCCCCGCGTGTTTTACTTTTATTGAAGCTTAATAGAGCACCTGCGTTTTCTTTCATGGTCTTGATGTCATGGCGCACTCCTTTAGGTTCTGTCTGAGCCAGTTGGTGTAACATTATGTAGTACTATTCATGCACATGTTACCTGATACTTCTTGATTTAGTGTTTTGTTTAAAGCAGTGAAGATTCCAACATTAAATGCCCCTTCATGTTTTGTTCCGTCGTAGCTGGTCAGTGTTGGAACATTATATAGTTGCTTTACCTAGTTTATCATGCATTGTCTTTCAAATTTTAGTCGGTTACAAGTCTCTGTCATGGTTTTTCCTTTAGATCTAGTGTTACAACATATTGTAGCAGGGATGTGTAGTCGAGCCTGTTGGTGTAGCTTTGATGTCTTTCACGAGGTTTGTATGGAGGTTTAAAATCTTTGACTACTCCAATGTTGTTTTTAAAGGTTGGAAAAGTGCTTTAATTTTAGGCAAAATGCTTCAAAGTATTGCCTTTTGTTTAATGTCAGGTATTGGGCCAGGGTTTTGGCTTCAAATTAGGGTTTTCAACTTTATGGTTCCAAAATATGATTAGAGCTAGGGTTAACTGTTTAAGGCACCTTAGTGCATTAAACTAAATTTAGGGTTCTAAAATGGGATTGGTTGTAGGTATAGGGTTAGGAACCTAGCTCAATCAGGTTCAAAACTGAATGTAGGGTAGAGTAGGTTTAAAACCATGGTTACAATTTGAAACTGGGTTAGAGCTAGGAACTTGTGTAGGAGCTTCATATTGGGGTTCTAAACTGAATGTGGGGTTCCAAATTGGGTTTAGGGTTTGGGCGGCAAATTGGTTCCAAAATAAGGTTGGGGTTTGAAACTAAGGTTTATGCTCTTGTTCTTTTGATTGGCACTGGACTTTTTTTAATGGTACTGGAAGAAATAGAAAATTGGCCTTAAGTCCTTAAAGGGCTTGAATTTAGACACGAAAAAGGTGTAAGAGCCCTGCATTCAATTCTGAAGAACATGATTAACTTTGTTCCGTTTTTGTACACCCTTGGAAACCTTTTTTTCTATAATCCTGTTTTAGTTGATGAAATCCTCTTCCCTGGCCACGCCAGAATCAACCCTACCTAATGTATTGTGCCTGTATTTCATTATTAATCCAGTCTGTTCCGGAGCTGTATATCATACTTCCCTGAAATGTGTTTTCTTTCCTGGCTTTAGCAAGAATGTATGGACCGCACAATCGACAAACTCCAGGTCATTGAAGGTCTTGTTCCAACTTGCCGCTTCTCTCCCCGAATCCGCCCACTTCCTCTCCTCTTCCAATACGGCCCACAGGTAAGGTGTTGTTTGTGCAAATGTTTAACTTTATAAAATACTGTCCCAGCCTGATGTGTGTTTAAGAAAAGTTAAGTCTACGGTCGGATGAAGCGCCGGGAATGTAAGTCGATAAGTTGCTTGAAAAAATGCGAATTTGCGACCAACTTATTATAGGGAATTAAGTAAAGGATTGCTCAAATTTCTTGTGAACTAGGCACTGGGATTGCAAGTATAACAAAGCACTCATGACTCACTTGTAAAGATGAGCTTTAGGGCGGGGCATCTGCTACAGAAAAAAGTCCAAGCGCCAGGTATTCACAGGTCTCCGCTTTCGTTTTTTATTTTCGATTTCTGCACTGGAACGGAAACTCGACATTATTTGAATCTTACAGGAGCTGCTGCGTGACGGAATCTACTTTTTCCTGACTAGACTGGTTGCCGGACCTTTCACTGGTAAAAAATACTGAGCATAACTTGCACCCCCCCCCTCCCCCCTTCATGCTATTATACAGGGTTTGTGCGGGGCTTGAAATCCCTAAATTCATGAATTCTAATGTTTACTTGTGGGAAAAGGCTTGAATTTTGGGTGAAGTCCTTGAAAAAGCTTGAAATTGTTGCTATTGCTATGTTTCTTGGTAGTATGATTATAGACCACACAGTAAATAAACTTTTTTTTTTTAAACATAGATAAAAATGCCATGACGTGTCTGCTGTGGTGACTTGTCTGTATGGCGTCATGTGAAGCGTCATCGCCCCATTACTAATCGCAAAGAGAACAGCTCTATTTAAAAAAAACCCATCTCTTTGGCTCTTTTGACTCTTTCGGCTCTAAAACGGCTCCTCGGATTTCCGTTTTTGTCTCAATGATCTATTATTAATAATAAATATTAGGCACCAAGTTATTTAGTAATTTCTTACGTTTTGTGGAGGATCTATGAAAAACGCATGAAATCTGAATAGATTTGCAGTTCTTCACAATGAGTAGATTACAAAACTATTAACCTTTTCCATACTGAACAGATTTAGTCAAACACAAAATCCATGAAAATGCAAAACCATAAAATAGTAACTTGTCAGTGCTATAGATAAATGATAAACTGCTAACAACTATAGAATTGTCAATCGTGAAACAAATTCAGACAAGGATCATCTGAAAAACTTGTCAAAAATCTAAAATAAGTAAAGCGAAAGATCAGCAATCTCTTAAGATTGAAAGATTGAATGCACTCTTTAAAGCAATCAATATTGTTAATATCAGTCCAAATTTGGCCTTCAGAAGTTTGGTGCTCATCTCATTGAGACTGGTGACTCAAGCGAAACCTTTGTCATGAATGTTGACCTAATTTCTGAGGCATCTTGACTTTTTAACGTCTTGCTAATAAAACCGACAAGATTGCGCAACACAAATTTGCGCAGGCTGAACGATTGTTTGAGGAATCAATATTTTCATTTGCGTGCTACCGGAAAATGTAAAGAGATTATTTGCAAAATTTACATGCAAAGCAAGGAAGCTAAAATTAGACATTTTAAAATATATCTACTGTTAAATTGTTTTCTTCCATGGGGACTGAAATTGTGCTTTTAAGATCCTCCAAAGTTATTTCAAAAGTTTAATTCAACCTTGTGGATATTCTGAATTATTTTACTGTTCGATATGAGGCGTTAAAATTGCTAATGCTGGGGTCACTAGAGGTTCTGATTCTACTTTGTAAAAATGAGCAAGTCAATATTATCAATTGAGTTCAACACCTTAAGTTTGTTCTTTGCTTCATTAAGAAAGTATACATCTTTCAAGAAGAGTAATATCACCTTGCAGGATTTTGCAAACTATAATTTGGTGTAATTTGCTATTACATCATGAATATGCAAATTTATTAAAGGGTTAGTGATCAGTCAAGTCACATTTATTTGTAAAGCCCTTAATGACAAATGTCTCAAAGGACTGCACAGGATGACAATGACTCCATCGCCCGATCTTAAACCAACATGTGGGCAAGGAAAAACTCAACCTCAGCGTGAGGAAAAAAAACCTTGAAGGGGCCTGGCAAGTGGTAATCCCCCTTCCAGGATGACCAGGCTGCAATAGATTTAGCATTGGGTAATGGTACACAAATATAGTAAACATCAAGAGAACACGAAGTAACATGTTGAAATTGAAATTAGCATTAGATGCCAATGCTAGGGGGACTTTCTGCCCTTGTTTAACTGATTTTTTTTTCCCCTAAAGTCAGGTATGAGACAATCACCTAACTCAATCTTCCAAATCTTTTACATCAAACGGTATCTGAAGTTTTAGGGGCACATAAAGTACCCTTAAATGAAAAATGTATTTGGTCATCGGGTGAACTTCTCAGGATATGAAGAGAATTAAACATCACTTCATTTCAGTACGGATCAGCCCATCACTGCTCTCAAATAAGAATTAGAACTAAGTCGTCTGGCGGACAAATTTAGTCAGTTTCTCTCCAATTTCTTCTGGTAGTAAAGTGAACACTTGATTGGGTTGGACTCCACTTTCGGTTTCATCATGGAAAAGGCGTAGAGCATTTTAAGTAGACCACTGGTACAGCAGCTTGGTTGTCACCATGCAGACCCAAAGTGGAAGGGTTCTGTTCCAGTTACCGCAGCCTCCTCGTGCTAAGTTTGCATTTTCTCCCCTGTGCCTGCGTAGGTTGCACATTGTGTTGATTGGCTGGTCCAAATTGGCCCTAGGTGTGAGTGAGCATGTGAATGGTATTTCAATGTGTCCCATGCAAAACGTGTTCAGGGGGTCCTCTGCCCACTACCCAAAGATGGCTGGAATGGGCTCCAGAACCCCCAAGACTCTGAAGATAAGCGGCGCATAAAACGGATGGATGAAATTGTTTTCAGGCGTTTTACACTTCAATGACTTGTTAGGAATGTTACCTAATTCTCTGCCATAAATGCGGTGCTGTTACCAAAAAAGTAGTTACTAGTTTAAAATGTAATTGCGATGGAAACTCAGTTGAGACTCTATATCCATGCTGTTTGTCTTCAAACCACTCAAATATTTCCATTTCAATTTTTGGGTAATGTCCACAACTTTTTTCTCTGGGCATGGTGTATTGCAAAACTTTTTACAAATAAACACAAAAAAATCACTTTTACAGTAAATTCTGTTTTCATGTTTGCGCATTACTTCTGTTGTTCCTGTATAAGCTACGCCCCCTTCTGCACCATTCACTATTGGTGGCAAACAAATATGTGCCTATAAATTGATCCCGATATCAGTATTTTATTTTGTAATTGTTAATACTGCTTGGATGATATTATATATGGTAGGGAGAATTGATTCATCTGTGTGCTCTAGACGGCAAAACTGAAACTATTATTTTGTTGGTAGTTAGAAAAATCCAGGCCTGACCGTGTTGATGGGTTTAATATTGTGATGCTAGTGAATAAGGGTTGTGTATTAGTGGAGTATGAATTGTAAATGAACAGAATGCAATGTAATCCATGCTTTGCTTTTAAAAAGGAGCTGAGTAGCGCCAGTCTCTGAAACAGTCTGCCCGTACGCCCGGGGCGTGCATCTATTGCGTCGGGCGTACAACTTACAAAACGTCTCCGCCCGGGTGGCTGATAACTTTTTCAAGAAGAAAAACAAATCTTTTTGATTTTTATTTTATTTTACAAATGAAACTTTTATTCTGATTTCAAAATCTGTTCGGTTTTGGAATTTTGGTTCGTTAGGTAATTTGCATACTCGGCAGCCAATCAGAAGCCCGCATCCAATAACTTTTTGCTTCCGGACTTTCCAGAGCGTTATAAGGTCGTGCATTTGCACATCATTTTCCAAAGTCGATGCACAGACAGCACAAGAAAAATGAATAAGTGATTAGGAATCAAGCAAAAACCTCAGCCCAAGAAGATTCAAAAGAAGCTAACAAAATTTATGACTCTACAAAACGTAAACGTACATTAAAAAATTCGTGGAAAGAGTTAACATGGCTTGGAGCAGACCAGGCAACGCAAACATTGCATGAATGAAGATGAGTAAATACAGGTACATACTGATGGCAGATGGAAAACAGCGATGTCAGATACATGCAAAGAATGTTATAAGATTTATAATAAACTTTAAAGTGTTGTTCTGTTATATATTCTTATTATCAATCTTTAATACTTTGCAACAATGTTTTTTTTTTTTTTTTTTGCGATGAGTAGTCTTATTGTGTTTAGAGTTGTGAAAAATAGGGCAGGCAACTTTTTGGCTCTGAAAAGTTGCCTGCTCTGTTGTCCGGTAACTTTGTCATATTGACACTGGTAATGCACCACGTAACTATAATTGAATTACAAAATCCTCAATGCGTACACTACTGGTTACCAAGAATGTGTTTGTGTTCTACCCAACTCTGCACTAATATGTGTGGTTGACAAAACAATTTTAGCTAGCTTGGTATTGTCTGCTATACACGTCATTAATCCACTTTAGTGAGGTTAAAAACAAGACTGGAAAATTGGCAGATGGCGTTATATACAACAATCACCTAGTAGTCATTGTACGTATTTTTAATAACCTAATGACTCAATCTGTCCATTTAGATTCACCCACGTTTCCAGACTACGATGACAAGCGCCCCTTTTCATCCACGACCTCGAGGCATCGATTACAGCCTGCCCACCTGCAGAGAGATCCACTGCAACGGGCAGGGGCAGTGCGTTACCCCACCAGGAGGGGGTCTTGGTTTCGCCTGCGAGTGCGACCTGGGCTACCGGGGAGAATTCTGCGAGGACACCTTTAACGGATCGCTCAGCCTCCCTTTGACCTTGGGCTTGGTGGCCGCACTGCTCGGGCTGCTCATATTGGCCTTCATCTTGGCGAAATTGCGGCAGAAACAACAACAGTGGAAAAGGTACCGCTTTTGACTTGTTTTTGTATGAAAATAATTCAGGTGGGGCTGCATGCACTCCCATATGGTGCTACTGTGTACAGTTTGGCTCTATACACTTCCAGCTTATAATAGTGCAATGTCTCCTATTATAACCACAAAACAATGGCAACAGGAATTGAACCCGGGTGTCAACACTTGCCACTAGACACTCAGTGGTACAGATGATATACGAAAAGGCATTGGAGCTTCTCATTACCGTATTTTCCGCACTATAAGGCACACCTAAAAGCCTTTATTCTTTTCAAAAGTTGACCATGCGCTTTATAATACAGTGCGCCTTATATATGGATCAATATTAAGTCGCAAAGTCTTGCAACTGAGGCAAGCAGCCGCCGACTCGATTTTCCCCCGAAGGCGAAGTAGTCCGCGGTGTATGCTGGGATTTATATACCGGCGTTTCATTTCCTAACCAATGTGTCAATCATCATTTGAATCAGTCACTATTGGCTAAAGTTATTCGGAGGTAAAGGGGACGGATCCTTTTTATCATTTACAGACTCGCATAGGCTAAAGGGGGGAAACAAAGCCTGCAATTGGCCGAAAAACATGAATGTGAATCACACGTTAGTTGGGTTGCACTACGACATAGAAAAAAATTTTTTTTACTATTCTGTATTTGGAAATATTTTACTCTCCTGGATTTACTACACTCACTGTTGTAAGACCATGTTTACGTATCATTAATGGACTTGAAGGCTGCAAGAGAACTTGGGTGAGCTATGCGGATTTATATTTTCCCAGTATCTTGTTTTAGAATGATCTTGATGTTTCTGTGATTAGTCTATTTTTAAACTAAATTCAATTCAAAGTGTTTGTCATATGCACAGTAAAGAACCCCGTTTCCCTGCACAATAAAATTCTTACTTTGCCGTCAACAAAAATGCCAGCAAAAAATAAAATGGAAACTAAAATGTTTGTTTGGTGATATCGTACGGACACCGCATCCGCACGTGTCTACGACACGTATTTGCTTCTTTGCATGCTTTGGGAATGTTAAGGGGGTAATCAGTTGGACTGAACCATCTGACTGTTTTGTCCACGTTCCCATTGTAGCGCCTTATAATCCGGTGCGCCTTATGTATGGAAAATATAGGACCAAAAACTATTTTTTGGGGGTGCGCCCTATAACCCGGTGCGCCTTATATTGCGGAAAATACGGTACTCCATTTTTACTCGGGGTGCCAGGAACATGGATTTCCATAGTGAATTTTGGCGTAACAATTAACCTGTGCATCAATAATGTTGCTGTTCAATATATATGTGTATGTAAGAGCTTGTATCTTATGTTGGAAGACTTTCTATCCTTTGCCAAAATAACAAAGTACTACGAGTTCTTCAGATATTCGTTTTTCAAGATTCATTTATACCAGATTACGAATTTTTACTGTAAAAAGATCATCAAATGACTTTTCTTTTTATGTTTCAATTTTCTGCTTTTGCGACTGGAAAAAATACATTGATTTAATTATGTGACCCCTAAAAAATGTAATTTCAAAACATGTAGGTATTAAATACTTTTTCATCGGCTTTCATTTCCAGGAATTCAAAGCAAAACGTGGCCAAAGAAGCTAACTGTGAAGCAGGTCCATCAAAGGTAGCTATGCCATGAGGCTCTTTAACTCCGCCCGGGGGAGTAAAAGCCCACATCAAACCCCACCCCCACATTTGTATATTACCTTATTTTATTTGTGTATTTTCCTTAGCACTATTTAAATACTCGATAGCAAAACGTTATATTGGGTATTTTTGTATTCTATATCATTGTTTTATTATTTCACTTTTCAACACAAGGATACTGCTGGAAGTTTGAATTTCCCTACGGGGATGAATAAAGTAATGACGGACACGGGAAGACCTTTTGATATTGATTTCATTATCAAACATGAAAGTACTTTTATATTCAAGTATAGTACCCACACGGGAATCCAAAATACTATTTTAAAGCCCAGTATGTTCCAAAATGAATTTGTGACCTGATTTGTTAGTTTGCCTTTGTAGAATTCGGGTGTTCAATTTCATATACAAAACTGAATATATGTACATAGTAGTTTCCTATTTTGTATATTCATATATTTTTTGTATGCTTGGTCTCAAAGAAAATATTATTGGCATTTTATGTTAATGACGATACTCTTTAATTCTAATGTTTTCTCCCATATTTTTTCTTTTTTGTAGATTAAAACAGCCAATTGACGCAAAGCATCTTGGGAAGTTCCTCTCAACCTTAGTTTTTTACTCAAACGTTGACAAAGAGGGACTAATGTGCGTGAGTGGATCCTTCGAATGATGGTTCTGGGAGGGGGAAAACGATTACTGTGATATTTGGCTGTCTAACCATTTCTGATGTTTGCCATGAACTGACACTGCTCAAAGTTGAAGCTATTAGTGGTCTTTTCATATTTGATTCTTTGAAATTATTGTGGCAGATGTATTTTTTTTGTATAAATGAGAAATGTGATGGGAAAAGATGGATATTGTGTGGAGGACAGTCCCCAGACATGAGGGGTCCTCTGCAATTGTTTGGCTTGATCCATTTTTTTTTTAAGTCTTTCACTACTTAGATGCAAATGCATGTCAAAATCTATTATTCAAAGAATCCTTGAAGTAAATTAGTATTAATGGAAGAGGTTTTTTTTCCTTTTGGTCTTTCTGAGGAGTTTACTACTGTGGGTACCCTCAAATTTGCGCAGTTGAGACTGTCATCCTTTGTTTATTGCAGTTAATGGACAACAGAAGCCACACCGCGACATGCAAAAATGTAGGGGGGACTAAACAATTGATCATGTTATTACCAGGCTAACTATTAAAAATAAGGTTGCTTACTTGGTCAACTAATAGAAAATACAATGATCCAGCACCAGAACAGTTCTGCGGGTAGCACAACTGACCTTAGAGGGCACCACATTGGAGACCCCTGCAATTGAGATAACGGATTATGGAATGTTTAAAAATTCTCAATGCACTAAGGCTATGGAGCATAAAGTGGTGAGGAATTATAGTACTGGTACTTTATTATTGCACAATGCATCATAATAACTCTAAAACAATCCAATGTGGTTAAAGTTCCTCAAATTTTTGATCAGTTTGTTCAGGTGTTTCAGAGGAAGTATCAAATGTCAAACTAATCTGTTTGAAAGACTCAATAGACCAAAGAGGATCTATTTTTACCTTAATTCCTCCGTTTGAACTCCACAGTGAGCACTTTGTTTCTCAATAATTGTCACAAACTTAAAAAGAGAAATATACTTTGAATAGCGAGCTGCGAGTGGCAGCAAGTTGTTTTTATGTAATTGTCAACTAACAAGTCGTGCAGCCCTGACCACTCGCTCAAGGGAGTGTTTGGCACAACTCTTATTTCCTCTTTTGCTTCGCTCCTCTTTAAGAGAACTCTCAACTGTAAAGTAATATTTTAGATAGTCAATTTTTCATACTATCCTACTTTATATTGTTAGCATGCACCCCACCCCTCATTAAATGCCGTCCTTGTAGCTGTTTTGTCATTCTGTGCCGGTAATCCGGTTAATCTAGAAGCTTCCAGACACGAGGAAAATAAATATGTTCAGTAGCTTTGAGCTAGGCACATAAACTGGATGAGTGTGTGTGTCTGGGATAAGTTTTTTTTTTTTTTTTTTTACGTAAAGCTTTGCCTCCAACTTCTGCCTCTTTTATTATTTAAACGTGGTGAAATATTTCAAAATTTGCATCATAGCAAATGGCTCAAGCAACTATTCTGTTAAATGGGCAGTGTTTTTTTGACCACTAGATGTTGCTAAAGTGTTGTGCCCAAAATCGAGTGCTAATAGCATATGGAAGAATACAAACTACAGACACTCTAAGGCTAGGTTCCCAGTGCAGAAAAATCAGATTCATTTTGAGCGGATGTGATCTGTAATCCGATCAATTTTGTTTTGGAATTAATTGAGAGGACAATTATGATACACTACGCCTTAGGCATCCGTGACCATTTCCCAGAGTTTGCGCGGATGCTTTGTATTGTTAAATGGTTGAACTTAAGTGTATTTTCAAGGTCAGGAAAATGCTTGAATTTTCGGTGAAGTGCTAGAAATTGTTGCCATTGCCATGTTTATCAGTCTGACTCAAGACCTCGCAATAAAATAAGATTTTTTTTGTTAAGTGCATGAAAATAACTCAACTGCTCTGGTGGCTTTTCATTGTGGTGTTGTGATGCATCACCGCCCCCTACTGGTCGTACCAAAGAGGACATGACACTTCTATTTAGAAAACCGGCTCTTTTGGCTCGGCTCACAGAGCAGGCAGTCCCTCAGATTTTTTTGTTATTCTGATGATCTATTATCAATTACAAAACATTTTGCACCAAATTATTTAGTAATTAGTCGTGTTTTGCAGGGGATCCATGAAAAACCTTATCTAAAATAAAATATTCACAAGTCTACACAAAAAATGTCATGAAATACAAAACAATTTTAGCTTTTGGCACATAAACATAAAGTGGAACACAAATTCCCTGAAAATGAAAAATCAAATGCAAATTAAAAAGATTTAATGCTATGAATGACATGTTGCCAAAAAATCAACTATTTGGAATTTTAAACACGCATTTTTTTTTTATAATTAGTAAAACAAATGGCATAGGATCAGCAGTCTCTAAAAATGAATGCATTCTGCTTTAGAACCGTTAATATCACTAAACTGAGTCCGAATTTTCCTCATTTTTCCTTTATACATAACTTTGTTTTTGTCTTGAACTTTTATTACTCCACACCTATTATAGAGCCCTTTCTGTGTTTATAAACAAGTGACGTAGGCAAGCTGTGCCTTGGTGAGGCTGAATTCATGTCAGTTTATAGCAGCCCATTGACACAAGAAGCTCGTAGATCATAGATGGGAATAGCTCAAAATGGCAATGAGAATGTGCTAGCTGTGAGATTAAGACTTAATTTTTGGTTGTTGACCTCGATGACTAAAATTTTGATCAGTGATGGATTTCTTCCTTGGAGTTTGGAAATATTGGCAGTAGGAACCCTGACTTTTGTAAACACTGAGCGCATTGAGTGTAACATGTCCTGTTCTGCGCGTACAGGATACTTGCTGAGAAGCATACAAGTCACATTTGGTTGGAAATATAAAAATCATATTTTACCTGAGAAAAATCTAATATTAAGCTCTGCAGTGTGAACCCAGTCAAAGTGACCAACCACAATTTTTACGTGTTTTGGGTACTAATAGCAGCAAGCCTCTAGGTGAGGCACATGTTATTGGGAAAAAATGTAAATTTCAAGCTAGGTTTTTTTTTTTTTATATAAAATGCATGTTTACAAGTTTGTATATTTTGCCTATTTTAATCATTGTTTTGTTTTCTTACCACTAAGAAATGCACACTGTCCCTTTAAGTTTTAGTTTTGCACCTTTTTTGTTTTAAATTTTCATGGAATAAAAGTGTCTTGATGCTGATGTTTTGTCTGCTGGTTTTCTCTGTTCATCCAGAGGTCAAGATCGTTTTTTGAAATATGTACCTCGATCGGGAAAAAAAAATACAAATAAAAGACTGTAAAGCTTAATTAAGCTTGCTCCGGACACGTTTCAAAATGGTGTTCAAGAAATTGAATGTTCAAAACCGTGGAATTTGGTCAGAAAGAGGGGAAAGTACATGAGGCTCTTTAACCCCACCTGGGAGGAGTAAAATCCCACATTAAACCCCACCCCCACAATTGCATATTACCCTATTTTTATTAGTGTGTATTTCCTGTAGCACTATTTAAATACTCGATAGCAAAACTGAGTATTTTTGTATTCTATATATTTCATTTTATTTTTCATCACAAGGATATTGCTGGAAGTGTGAATTTCCCTACAGGGATGAAGTATCTGGTTTATAAGAACTTATTGTAATCACTTTAACTCTATAAACCGTATTTCTATATTAACAAGTGGTTGTTGTATTGCTCTAAGTAGCCAGTATGATAAATGTATTAAACATTAATGCCTAGAAATGAGTCATTTCCATCCTGGTTTTTGAAGGGGATAAAGGTGTTTCTATCTTCAATTTTTCAAGTTTTCCCTGCAAAGTGCAACCACACGTGGTGCGTACGGGTGCTAAGAATCCTCAAATGCTTGACTTTTTTTGTGTTCTTGGATTGGAAGGGTCCAGGTTAAAACTTGAGATTGTATTAAGATAACAGTCCAAAATTAGGTTTTTGATATCCCTTCCATATGAGGCGCATGCTTCAAAGATCACCTCGGGAAGAAACTGAGCTCCCCCTATGGCTAGAGACTCATTTACTGTATTGAAAAACTCAGGCATAGAGCAACACATTTGATTGATTGTATTCATGTGACCTCGCTTAAGCCAATCATTGATTTAGACAGATGTTTATATGAAGTGAATAATGCTAGTCGCTAGATTGCGTGTGTGCATAATAAATGAGCAGTAAGGAAAGTGAAACTCTATAACACAAGGGGTGTGTCACTGAAAGGAATGTAGGGAGGAAAGCACCTCCCAGCACCAAAGCGAAGGCAATCTTGATTAATAGTTAGCGGGCTCCGAGATACAATTGTCCCAAGAAACAAACGGCACTCGGATATAATCTTTGGCTTCGTTGAGGCACTTTGAGGATAAAATCATACAAAGGCACGATCCAACTATAACTTCCCCTTACCAAAGTTATTGGATTTTGGTTGAAGGGCTCGTAAACACTTGACATTTTTGCTATTTTTCATTTGTTTTAAAATGATAACACTGCTCTCTGCTGGCTTCACATTGTCATTGCTTTTCTTCACTTGTGAGTTACGGCAGCTGGCATTAGTTTGCATTGCATCGCATGCCATTATGGATATTTATTCTAGGCCAATATTTAATATTGTGGTCGATTGTAATGAGGAAAAAATGGTGCGTTTGAAAATTGATGTCTAACATTTGTTTTAAATCATGCACACGAGTTTAGAAATGTCATATTTAAATCTTGCAAGTTTTATGACTCTGCAAAATACGTGATTGAAATCGAATTCCTCTTATCGGAATTTGAAAAATCCGGAAAATCAGCTTTGTAGGCGCTGTCCATTCCTTGAGCAAAATGCTTAATGTTTCTCCTGCTCTCTAGTGGTGAAACATTGAACTGTTACTGTTTTTTTCCATGGATTATTAGACTGGATGAAGTTTTTTTTTTCCAATTTCAAAAGCCATGCTTGAATTTCCATGACACACCTGTTGACTTTTACATGATGCCAAAATGTCCTTAAAGGTTTTCAATCACGCCTCTAATTGCCCGATTATTAGATGCTGGGTGTGGCATCTTACCGATGAGTTTATTCTCCGTAGGAAAAAGGTCTCACCATTTCTTCAATTTAATAATACCGATTGGATATTTATAATGTTGCTGCTACACACTGCAAAAGTCCTCTAAAACTGGGATTTTCAAAATAAGATAAATGCGGTCTGTATGTGCAGTGTTTTTGGGTTTTTGTGTTCTGTTTTTTTTTTTTTTTTTAGTTTTGATTTAGTTATATATATATATATTTTTTTTTTTAACTTATAGGTTGATTTGGGGGAGGGGGTGTTTTTTTTGGCTTTTATTTAGTTTGTTTTAGTTCTGGTTTTGTTTTTAGTATTTTATATTGTTTTTGTTTTTTTCAATTAAAATGTATAATTTAACTTGTCTTAATTTTATTTTGAAATTGTTTTTTTTCTTCAAATTAAATCTTTTCAAAATCTCATCTCATCTCATCTCATTAGCCGTACCGCTTATCCTCAGTAGGGTCGCGGGGGGGGCTGGAGCCCATCCCAGTCATCTTCGGGCAGTGGGCAGGGGACACCCTGAACTGGTTGCCAGCCAATTGCAGGGCACACGGGGACAGACAACTCACTTGCTCATTCACACCTAGGGACAATTTGGACCGGCCAATTCACCTGAAATGCATGTCTTTGGAATGTGGGAGGAAACCGGAGTGCTCGGAGGAAACCCACGCAAGCACGGGGAGAACATACAAACTCCGCACAGGAAGTCTGGAGCTGGATTTGAACCCACGCAGGAGGTTCCCATGACATGAACTGTGCCGCACAAGCGCTAACCACTGCGCCGCCGTGCTGCCCTCAAAAGTCTCATCTCATCTCATCTCATTAGCCATACCGCTTATCCTCATTAGGGTCGCGGGGGGGCTGGAGCCCATCCCAGCCATCTCCAGGCAGTGGGCAGGGGACACCCTGAACTGGTTGCCAGCCAGTCACAGGGCACACAGGGACAGACAGCTCATTCGCTCATTCACACCTAGGGACAATTTAGACCGGCCAATTCACCTGAAATGCATGTTTTTGGAATGTGGGAGGAAACCGGAGTGCCCGGAGGAAACCCACGCAAGCACGGGGAGAACATACAAACTCCGCACAGGAAGTCTGGAGCTGGATTTGAACCCACGACAGGTTCCCGAGACATGAACTGTGCCGCACAAGCGCTAACCACTGCGCCGCCGTGCTCTTTTCAAAATCATTTTGGTTTAATTTTTTATGTTATGTATTTTTGTGTCTATACTGTACATGTATATGTGTGTATTTGTGTGAAGTACTTACCCTGCTTTTCATGTTCATGTAAAAAAAAAAAAAAAAAACAAGTGTATTTTAAAGGCGCAGTGACTGAATAAGAGCTCATTTATAACTGGAAAGAATAAAACAAATGTGTCCATGATCTCTTTGAATGCTGCTTTTAAAAGTAGGTGGTGGTTGAATTCCCATGGGCTGGGAAGGGCGCAGCTGCAAAGTGTCGTGGAGTTCTATTCAAGTCCTATTTATCTGTATAACCTTTTAATCACAAGTACAAAAGGTCTGTTTAGATTACTATGACACCATCCCCTGATCTAAAACCTACATGAGGGCAAGGGATAACTCAAAGACCTCAACACAAAGAAACATGAGTTGGTTCTCCTTCCAGGATGAGGCTGAAATTGATTTTGCAATACACAATGTCAATTGTGAGCTAAATAATGTACGTGTGTTTAAAGTACTTCTTTAGGGAAAATTAAACTGACAAATATATGTACAAAGATTATACACAGGGTTGGGTAGGGTTACTTTAACTGGATTACCTTCAATTACTTTTGGATGACTCCAATACCAAATATGCTAATCAAAGACAAAAGAAACTAAATATGAATAAAATGATTGAATTTTGTGCAGGCTCGGGAAGTAACGGAATACATGGAAAGGCAAAAATGATGTTGGCGAGCTGTTTGAATTTTTTTTCATTTTATGTTTGTTTTGCCGGAGATCAAAGCCAGGAGAGAAAGCTTACCACGTGTTGTGAGTCATTTGATTCATATTTGGTTTCTTTTGTCTTTTATTAGCATATTTGGTATTGGAGTAATCCAAAAGTAATTGAAAGTAATCAAGTTAAAGTAACCCTACCCAACCCTGCATGTAGCATGCACTCAATAGCCTTTAAGTTTCATTTCCGCATCTGTAACTATTAGAGCTTAGATCGGGCCTAAAAAAAATCTAGCCCGAATCCGACCGAGTAACGTGTTTTGCGGGACGGAGCCTGAAGAAAACTTGAAATGTCATATTTTATTCGTGAGGACTCGAGAGGAGGAAAGAGATCAAAGCCAGGAGAGAAAGCTTACCACCAGTTGTCATTTTATTCATATTTATTTTCTTTTGTCTTTTATTAGTATATTTGCTATTGGAGTCATCCAAAAGTAATCCAGTTAAAGTAACCCTACCCAACCCTGATTATACATACATGAAATGCAGTACTACATAATCATTAAAGTACAGAACATCTTCAATAATGCCTAAAGTAAAAGTAATGCAGTGTAATTGTCAACAAATGCTGTAATTTTTAATTTTTTTTAGGGGGGAGTTTTTGATAACAATTTGACTTTCTATTTTCATTGATTATTTTTGTTTTTTGCTTAGTTTTTTTTTTTGTATAGTTGTGCATTTTGCTCTTTTGTATTGTTTTTAATGATTTATGTTCAAATTTTGTTTTAGTTCTGTAATGAAATCTTTGTTTTTCTACTTTTGTTTTGTGTTTTTTGTCTTGTGTATTTGGGTCTGTTTTTGAATAGTTTTGTACTTTTAACTCATACATTTGGAAAACTGGCTCTTTTGGGTGACTCACTGAGAAGAGCTGACTCCCAAACGGTTTCAGATTTGTTTTTGTTTTTACTGAAAAATAAAATGCAACACATTTTGTAATTCCATATGTTTTGCAGGGGATACTTGATAAGCACGTGCGATATTAAGAAAAATATTCACATGTATAACAAATTGAGCTTTTTACACAACGTATATATTTTCAAAGTCGGACACAAAATCCCTAAAACTGCAAAACAATTATAAAAATGAACTCCGGTGCTAGAAATAAATGATAAAATGCGAAGAAAAACTATTTAAAGGGCTATTGAAATTTAAGACACAGATTTTTTGAAGAATGAAGTAAAACAAAAAGCATAAGATTAGCGTTCGATTGAAGTATGCTGCTTCGGAGCAATTACTATCATTAGAATTACCGGTAGTCCAAATTTGGCTCATTTTTGTTTAAAAATACTTTTTTTTGTCTTCCATATTGAACTCTATTATTACCAAACACCTATTGAGCCCTTTCCATGGTTGTAAACAAGGGTGACATAAATAAGCTAAGTTCATTGTTGAGGCAGAATTCATGTCAGTTTATAGCAGCCCAGTGACACAAAAATAACTTATATCAATAGGAGCAGTTCAAAATAGCAAAAAATATGTTTGAGCAGCAGGCAGCACGGCGGCGCAGTTCATGTCATGGGAACCTCCTGTGTGGGTTCAAATCCAGCTCCAGACTTCCTGTGCGGAGTTTGTATGTTCTCCCCGTGCTTGCGTGGGTTTCCTCCGGGCACATTCCGAAAAAATGTTAGGTTAATTGGCCGGTCCAAATTGTCCCTAGGTGTGAATGAGCGAGCGATTTGTCTGTCCCTGTGTGCCCTGCGATTGGCTGGCAACCAGTTCAGGGTGTCCACTGCCTGCAGATAGCTGGGATGGGCTCCAGCACCCCCTCGACCCTACTGAGGATAAGCGGTGCAGCTGATGAGATGTTTGAGCAGCACGGTGCAGAGGTTCAGGGTTCAAATCCATCTATCACAGCCTCCCTGGCGTGGAGTATGCATGTTCTCCCTGGTTTCCTCCCACATTCCACAAACATGCATGTCAGGTTAATCAGCTGGTCCAAATTGTCCCTAGGTGTGAATGAGCGAGCGATTTGTCTGTCCCTGTGTGCCCTGCGATTGGCTGGCAACCAGTTCAGGGTGTCCCCTGCCCACTGCCTGAAGATAGCTGGGATGGGCTCCAGCACCCCCTCGACCCTACTGAGGATAAGCGGTGCAGCTGATGAGATGTTAGAGCAGAACGATGCAGAGCTTCAGGGTTCAAATCCACCTATCACAGCCTCCCTGGCGTGGAGTATGCATGTTCTCCCCGGTTTCCTCCCACATTCCACAAACATGCATGTCAGGTTAATCAGCTGGTCCAAATTGTCATTGAGCGAGTAAATTGTCTCTGTGAACTGGCAACCAGTTCAGGGTGTCCCCTGCCCACTGAAGATAGCTGGGATGGGCTCCAGCACCCCCGCGACCCTACTGAGGATAAGTGGTGCAGACAGCGACATTTTTAGTCATCAAACAAGGTTCTTTTAATCAGTGCTGGGTATCTTCCTTTGGAAGTATTAGAAAAAATGAAAAAAAGGCCTTGAAACTGAGAAATAGTCCTTGAATTTGTCCTTGAAACAAGTGAACCAACCCTGTTTTTGTCAATCCAGTCTTTGAAATAGCACAAGATCCACTCCTCCCAAGACAAAAACTCGATTGTTCCGCTTTGAGACGAAAGCATCTCTAGCATAATGCCGTCAGACGGGCCGTGCCGGAAAAAGAACTCGTTGGATGACATTTTCTGTATACTTTGCCGCTTACGAGTCAACAAACAGGAGCGCCAACTGGAAAGAGTCCTTCAAGACAAACTTTTTCAATTGTCTAGCGAAATGACGCGGAGCCGACGCCTAGAACCGTTCCAAAACACTGCAGAGAAAACATTTTAATAAAGCGCTAGCGAAACGTTTAAACACAGGGGCGTTACCAGGGATGGGCAGTGCCCACCCATTGATGTGTTCAGCCCACCCAAAGGAAATTGGATGTCGTGGTGAGAAGTCTAAAAAATATTTTAACAAAAGAAGAAAAAAATAAGGGGAAAGGGAGGGAAAAAACAAAATAAATCAAGAAAAACATACTTAAATGCTGGGGGGAAGAGAAAAGAATGAAAGGAAAAAGATAAAATAAGATAAAGTTAAAAAAAGGAAAGTAGGAAAAAGAATGGGAGAAAATGAAAAGAATATAGAAAAAGAGGAAAAAAGCTAGGAGAAAATGAAAACACAGAAAACAAAAGGAAAAAATAGAGGAAAAAAGCTAGGAGAAAAGGAAAGAAAAAAAAATAGAAAACAAGGAAAATAGGGGAGGGAAAAAAAGCTCGGAGAAAAGGAAAAGAAAAAAATAGAAAACAAAAGGAAAAAATAGAGGAAAAAAGCTAGGAGAAAAGGAAAGAAAAAAAATAGAAAACAAGGAAAATAGGGGAGGGAAAATAAGCTCGGAGAAAAGGAAAAGAAAAAAATAGAAAACAAAAGGAAAAAATAGAAGAAAAAAGCTAGGAGAAAAGGAAAGAAAAAAAATAGAAAACAAGGAAAATAGGGGAGGGGAAAAAAGCTCGAAGAAAAGAAAAAAATAGAAAACAAAAGGAAAAAAGTAGAAGAAAAAAAAATAAAGCAAGAAAGTAAAAAGCTAGGGGAAAAAACATTTTAATAAAGCGCTAGCAAAACACTTAAACACAGGGGCGTTACCAAGGATGGGCAGTGCCCACCCATGGATGTGTTCAGCCCACCCAAAGGAAACTGGATGTCGTGGCGAGAAGAGTCTAAAAAATATTTTGACAAAAGACTAAAAAAAAAACAAGGGAAAGGGGGGTGGGGGAAACAAAATGAAGCAAGAAAAAAAATCTTAAAAGCTGGGGGGAGAAGAAACAAAAGAATGAAAGGAAAAAGTAGAAAAAAAAAGCTGGAAGAAAAGGAAAAGAAAGAATATAGAAAACAAAAGGAAAAAAGAGAGGAAAAAAAGCTGGGAGAAAAGGAAAAGAAAAAAATAGAAAAGAAGGAAAAAGGGGAGGGAAAAAAAGGTAGGAGAAAAGGAAAAGAAAAAAATAGAAAACAAAGAAAAAAGGGGAGGGGAAAAAAGGTAGGAGAAAAGGAAAAGAAAAAAATGGAAAACAAAAGGAAAAAAGTAGAAGAAAAAAAAGAAAATAAAGCAAGAAAGTAAAAAGCTAGGGGAGAAAAAGGAAAAGAAAAGGGAGAGAAGAGAAGAATGTAAGCAGGGAAAATAACTGAAAAGCTATTAAAAAAAAAGAATAATAGTGCCTTAAATCCTTGAAAATGCTTCAATTGTATTGCTCTGTTGTTTTCAAGGTTGGAAAAGTGCTTGAATTTTAGGTCAAGTGCTTGTAAATCCATCAAAATCTTGCCATGTTTCCTAGGTTAGGTGTTAGGCTAGCTTGGGTTTGGACCTCAAATAAAGGTTTTAAACATATGGTTCCAAAATGGGTTTGGGGTTAGCGTTAGAATCTAATGTTTAGGCTTCTTATTTGGGTATTAAACTCTACTTTCAGGGTTCTGAAATAGGGTTCTGAAATAGGGTTTGAGAGCCATATTAGGGTTCTAAACCCAACGTAGTATTCCAAACTGGTTTAGAGTTACGGTTATGGTTTGAAACTGGGTTAGCAATAGAGTTATAGCTAGAGTTAGGTGTAGGGCTAAGGATAGGAGCTAAGGTTAGGGTTTCAAAATAAGGAATTACGGTTCAAAACTAAGGTTTAGGCTCTAGTTCTTTTGATCAGTGCCGGATTCCTTTGAATGATACTGGAAAATTTGCTTTGAAAGTCCTTGAAAAGTGCTGGAAATTGCAATGAAAATGGTGTAGAAACCCTTATGTATGAAAACTGCAAAAGTATGAATATATCTACCGTATTTTCTGGACTATAAGGCGCACCGGATTATAAGGCGCACCCTCAAAAAACTTCCCTTTGAGTTATTTCATACATAAGGCATATAAAATGGAAACTACGGGTTGCATTTAAAACATCAGAAAACTCAAGGGGGTGTGTTAGGGTTAATATTTTCGTAGGTTAACCCCAAGTGATCAATAAGAGAGGCAAAATGTAGTTTTAGAATTTATTAACTGCGCAGTGGTAGACGAATTCAAAAAAGTTTTAGCGTCTCACGTGTTTCTCGTGGTGCAACCCGGTTTTGTTCAAAACGTGCGCATGCGCAGAAAGTATCAATGACGTCACACATACGTTTCCGGTTCAAAGTTCGCCCATAGATAGCAATTACAAACGATGTCATAGCTTTCGGTACAAAACAGCAGAAAAATGAGTTGTAATACAAGACAAGCACATCAGGATTATTTGTAACATAGAAGACAGAGAAATACACAATTAACTAAAAACGATTAGATTTGACATTTCCCCCCTGTTGTGGATTTCGAAGGATATCAGTGATAGTACCAGAGATTTTCAAGTTAACACATTAAGAAAAACAACAGGTTAGTAGTTTCGTGGAGGGGCGAAAAACCTTCGTAAAGGAGAAAAATTCCCCTCCTCCCACCTCATTTTCGTGAGGTCGAGTGTTTCTTATGCTAGAAAACGTTGTAGTAATGTGCGATAGTTAACTATAAGAATCACAGATAAAACGAACAAAAACCATAATACAAAAAACACAAAACAAAAAACCCTGCCTGTGTGTTGGTCTTCACAGGGCCTGAATGACTTGGTGAGCGGGACTCGATTAGCTTACCCGCTCAAATGTTCGCGTGTGCAATAGAGAGGTTTCCCTTTGTTGGTAGGGATGAGTTCTTTTAGACAATGCTGTCTAAGTCCATTAAAATTCGGTGTATGGGAACTGATACCAATAAAACAAAGCAGTCCGCAAAGTCCAAAATTTTCAACATTACGATAGAAGAAATTGAACCTTATCTTATTTCCTCCCTTAGTTGTTAGGATTCTCATTTTGGTACTTTTACGACCATTTCTCTAGATATCATTATAGAATATAATGCCTATTCTTTCGGAAGAATAGATTAGGGCACTATTGGCAGCTTTTGATGCAGTTTATCATCAGCATGGGCACCATAAGGATCCCCACACCTTTTATTACTAGCAAAATGTATATGGTCTTTAACGGTAGGACTTCTTTCCGACACTGCCGAAAGGACGAACATAGATGGCTGAAGTTGAGCGAGAGGTCTCAGCACCAGCATGTTCCCATTTTAGAGAACTAGATCTCTGGATGACTCCATAGCCCCCAGGGCCTTTGAGCGGCACGGTGACCTGCTGGGTCGAGGCCACGTGGCCATGAATAGACGCCGGGCGATCGCCACCTTTGCATCGCTCCAGTTTGGTCTTGAGGGCAGAGTAGGAGTCGGCGTGTGCAGGGTTATGAGTGAAGGACTGGGAGAGCTTCTTACGAGGGTTATCGTCGAAGGACTCGATGACGAAGGCCTGCTGGCTCGGGCGCTCGGGTGGACCCTGCTTGGAGGGGTCTGTGAAGGGGGATGGGACCCGAGGGGGGCTTTGGCACGGGGGGCATTTTCTCTGTCCTTTGAGCGCCGGGTCCTCAGTCACTGAGTTCCGTCGTCATGGTGATGGCCTCCTGGCGTGATGATGTGTCGCTTGTAGATGAGATGACACCATCCAGTTGTCCACATTGGATTGCTCCTCTTTTCGGATCTGGCAAGTTAGCTTCTTCCCTGAGATGACAACAGCCTCCTGCGTCGAGGCGGACGTGTGGAGGACAGTTGATGGCGCGAGTGCTGGAACACTCCCCAGAGTCCTGACCGCTGCCCTTGGGAAGAAAAGTTAGGTTTGAAGCTCCCTGGGCAGACAGAACTCAGTCATCTGTTCAGCAGGGGTCACCATCCCCTGTATGGATGAGAAGCATAAATCAATACCATAGAACTGAATATTCCGGGAAAGCTATAGATAGGAAAAAGGATAGTCAGGACTTAATTAAAAAAAATTTTTTATTAATAGAATGTGCTATTCTATTTCTTCCCCCCCCTATTGAGACTTTATGGCTCAAGAAAAATTCATTTATAGATTTGTATATTTTCTCAAGTTGTCTTTATATTTATTTTAAGTGAAAATCAAAATCCCCACTATAAGATGCCCTATCCATTTTGAGCGTTCTATCCCAAAATGCTAACTCGAAGATAAACAATTTGTTTTTTAAATTGTCAGTTCTAAATTTCAAATTTTGCTTTTTCACTAAAACTAGTCACTGAATCAGTCTAACCATCATCCTTGTCAGAATCATTTACCTTGATTTGAGTGTTCTCTTTTGTAGATTGATCACATTTGAGAAAAAAATTTGTATGCACCTTTTATTTGCATTTTCTTTTGATTTTCAATGTGTTATTTTGCTGTTGGCCATTCCCCTCGAGGCAGATGACCAGGATAGATTGTTAAATTATCAATTTAACCCAAGAAAAGACGTTTCTATTGTTATGATTCACCCTTTGTTTTGCCTTTTGTAAAAATCATAACCTATGTATTATCTTTTCAGTAAGTAAATTTGTTCAAAATAACAGTATTTTGCAAAGAAAGCAGGTAATTCACGCTCAAAGTGAATGATTTTGCCAAAAATGAAAAATACCATCCCAAAATGTTCTCAATGTGGGCGATTTTCTAATGGTGTATGGTTATTTAAATCGATTTTTGTTGATCAATTTGATAAACATTGTAAATTTGTTATATTACAACATTTCTTTTGTGTAATATTTTTCTATTCGTCCAAATTTCGTAATTTGAATCTCAAAAAAACGTTATATGGAGAGCATATTCAGAAGACAATTTTTCATCAATTTCGGAAAAAACGAGGTTTTAACTTATTTTTTACTGAATGTCTCAATTCTTCCCCCCTGAGTTAAAACCTAAGTTCACAATCTTTGAATAGTAGTGAAATCAAATTTATAAATTTGCAAGATTAATTTATCAATCTTCCTCAAATACATTTACACTTTGTATTAACAAGACTCTATAAAACTTCAAGCAGACGTGTTCTTGAATGTTGTTGCCTTTCAGTCTTTTGATTTGCTTATTCCACATTTCATTCACCAGTTGAATGTTGCTTTTGGCCCATCAAAAATAGTTTTTCAAAAATGTGTCCATGTCAAACACAAAATGACTTTATTGACTTTTCTGTCAGTTCCACTGGCAACGACTGCAGGAATCTCCTGTTAGCTGTCTGAAAAGCAGCTGGGATGTGCCCCCAACACTCCCATGATGTCGTTGTTGAGCGTAGTTGGGATGTGCTCCATCTCACTCCCTTGGCCTCGCTGTTGATAAGCATCGCAAAAATGCATGACTGATGTCTTTGGCTCTTTCAGCAAATGATTTTTGTCCATGATTTCTTTTTGACAGGGTGGTATGTCCTTTGAAGAGTAAATGGACTTTCAAAAAGAGTCTTTTGGTGGAATTCAGACACTTAAGAGTCTCGTTAATTCCATTGTGCTTATGTAGTGGGATTTTTTAATAAATTGGCCGCATTATTCAATGTCTTAAATTTTTCTCTAAATTTAAGTACTAGTAGACATTATCCTGGTTTAATCAATTTCTATCCATTTATTTCCCATGCAATTATTCTTAAATTAGCCCGATATGTCTCGAAATCAACTAATCCGTTATCCTCTTCAAAATTGATCAGTTTCTCATTGTGTTCTAAAAATGCTCTTCCATAGAAACCGTTTCCTTTCAACTTAATCAAAAGTCAGTATTTGTTGCACATTTGTTTACCACTTGTCAATTGTAACACTCATTCTAAAAAAAATTCAGTGTGTAATCAATTGTCCTCCCAATTTCCTTTGGGCTAAATTTTTCAAAATTCCAAATTCTCACACTAAATATCAAAAATCTCAAAAGATCTAAAAAAAATTTCTCAAAAATGCCAAATCGAACTTAATGTCATAAGTTTTCTAATTGTATTTTGTTCTCTCTGTAATCATAATCAATCTTTTGTTATTGATCCAATATAGAGCCATACATACTTGTCCCTTATGAATTATCTTGTTGAGTGTATCTATTTTGTTTATTCATTATCTTTTATTTTGCGCAACAATCTTCGTTTCTACGCACTAGTCTTCGTTCTAAGCATCCTTTCAAGATCCCTTGTGATTAAAGCTAAACAAATTAACGATCTGGTCCAACTATTGCTACTTGTTTCTCTTTTTCCTGTTTAAAAGAAAAAAAAAATAGATTCAGTGACTGAAATAGCTTCAGCTACGTTATGATTTCTAGTCTCCAATTCTTTTTTGTGTTAATTTGTCGTCATTTTCAAACTTTCAAAATTTTGATTATTTGAAATGGTTCAAATGACCTATTCAGAGTAATCTATTATTGAATACGAGAACAACTAAGGAAATAACCTTCACATATTACGCCTCTTGAATTTGTCCATTTACGAACGAGAAGATGAACACTAAAATTATGGACGTTTTTTTTTTTTTCAGTCATCTTCATTGTTTTTTTCGTCCCTGCTTTATCAGGAGCAAAACTACATGTCTTAAAGTTATTACCCTTTGCTATTCGCATCTTCAACAAAAAGTGATTAGTTCGGTTACTCAAATATTCTTTTTAAACTATTCTGTATAGTTATCTTGTATTAAACACTCATTGTTTTCATTTCCCCACGTCATTTATGCTGGGGACGCAACCTTTTTCCCTTTAAATTGTCATTATCATTTAGTTTAGTTACTCTTTAACAAAGATTTATCGCATTAAAACCTAATCGTTATTTTGTTATTTTCTGTACGAGTTTTTGTTATACGAGTTTTATTTTCCTGCACGCCGATCTTAGCTAACGAGATCTCGTCGCTTCGAGATTACGTCATTGTTGTTGGTAATTCTTGTCGCGCGAAGGTCAGTCTTTTTATTAGACAAACGGCTTTTTCCTTGTTCAATGCATCAAAGAGAGCTTGCTTTCACGGCTCATTTGGTTTGATGATTGATGTCACCAATTATGTACTATTAAGATGTTAAAGAGAGAGTACAGAAAGCAGAAAAGTGGAAGAAAAAAAAAAACAAAACAAGCCTGTTATTCACAATTACCATCAACAAATGCAGAAAATAAATTAATAATTTGATGATCAAAACTGAAAGAATACGCAGATATCTACTATATTTGTCACCCAGGGGTCATCAGTAATTGATTTTTGGAAAAAAATCAATATCCAAGTGCGAAAAAATTAAAATTATTTTTTTTTTTTTTCTTTTCCGGCAAGGCCAATTAATGGGTATTTATTGGATTTCTAGCCATTAATTGGTAATTCAATGGTATTCTAGCCGTGTCAATATGGTCGAACAAACTGATCCCTCTAATCTAATTTAACCATTTTTTTTTTTCTTCGGTCCCATAACCGTGCGAAGATTACAATCAATACAGCGTAGTAGTAGTGGTGTACAACGTGTGCGTATGTACATCCACGACGTACGTGCTTGAGGCAAAACGTGAGCCAATCAACAAGCCCGATTTTGTCCCGACCAATAAAAAGCTGCTGTGCAACCACACTACGTACGTACAGCTACAATTCCATTAATTTTTCGCAATTAATGGCATTAATTTTTCACCAATCATTTATTGCTGACCCCTGTTGTCACCGATTCATAAGTTCGATCTTCGTATCACTAAATTTCAGGGTTATTAGATCTCTGCCAAGATCTATAAATCTTTTAGCAAGCTAGTACAGGGAATTCAAAATCCCTATCATATCATCATTATTGATAGTTCAGTATTAAAATTGTTTCATATATATATATATATATATATATATATATATATTATATATGTGTGTGCAGCACGGTGGCGCATTGGCCAGCACGTGTGCTGCATTACTAAGGACCTGGGAACAGGTGTGTGTGTTCCAAGTCAGCCACTGGCTCTTGTGCGGAGCCTGCATGATCTCATCGTTTCAGTCCGGCTATCCGGATCACTTACCTCATTCAAAAACATGCATTTCAGGTGGACTGACTGGTCCAAAGCTTCCCTACGTGTGAATAAGCTAGTGAATTGTATATCTTTGTGTGCCCTGCAATTGGCTTGCAACCAGTTCAGGGTGTCCTCCAATCGCTGCTCGACGGTCGCTGTGATGGACTCCAACATTCTTGATACCCCATTGAGGACAAGCGGTGTAGCTGATGGGATGAGATCTACGCGTCATAGTTATGGTTCATACCGGCCGAATATGAACACAAAACTTTTCTGGTTCTCACCTGTAACACCTTTATTGATGACATATTCCTTTATATCATAAAAATTTTTCACTTACCATTGCTCATCACATGTAATATCTTCATCATCGTTAATAGTGCTACCTTTCGCTGATCGCTCTTCCTCCCATTTTCTCCTCAGCGAGTTGTTGAGTCCAAATGAGACAAGAACCAAACTTCTAGAACTCAAAACATTGTTAGTGCAACACTTTTACTGTAAAATCAAACTTTACCTTAGATACTTTGCAGTGTTTTCACGATAGTTCCCTAACGATATTCTAGTCTATAATATTTCCCATTAGGGCAACAAAATAGTGTAGTGTTCGATATTATATCTATGTTCATTTGGCTTCAATTAGATTTGCATCATTTAAATATTTTCCGTTAATTTGTATAGCTCATCTATAATAATACTGTCACATGTTTTGCACAATGCTGACAAATTTTTTACACTATGATGACTATTCACCAAATGCATATTACACAAACCTCAACTGCATGTAACGTCTTACACGCAATTAATTTTTGTGTAAATATTGTATCAATTATAACTATAACCTTACCTTCTCTGCTCCTTTATCTTACTTTGTAGATGGAGTGTAATGCCAATTCTCATTGTCAGTCACAATATGTTAACCCATTTTGTAACTATGTCGGTAAAGGTATATTCTTATTATAAATGGTTTGCATATATATAGTGTTTTTCAAGACTGTGAGGAACTCCAAAAACACTAATGTGATGTTTTTCATACTTTTGTCTCAAGTTTTTCATATCCAATTTTCAGCGAATTATTTTTTTCTTTAAATAACTTTTCCCTTTTACATTCCTTCTTCCTCTTACTTGTATTCCACTTGCTCTTTCCCTTAACGATTCACTTTCTTTACCCTTTTTTTTTTTTCACTTCCTTTTACCAACTCTTATCTACTTGCAATATCCTTCTTTCTTTTCTCGCTCTGATCAGTCCACATCTTGTGTCTCTTCCTTTCCTCATCTTTTCGTGAACTAATTCAGCCTTCAATCTAATCTTCGTGCCTACTTCCTTTAAAACATTTCTTCAAAACTTCAAACTTTTACTGTCCATCTAATGAAATGAAATGCATTTATAAAGGGCTTTTCAAGTCTAGACTCCCCAAAGCGCTTTACATTGTGCTTCACATTTCCCAATAGCGGCCGTGCAGCCATGAAAGGCGCTAACCTGCTTATTGGGGGTATTAGGGGTTCAGTGTCTTACCCAAAGACACTTCGACATGTAACACAGAGGAGCCAGGATTCGAACTGCGATCTCTTGATCCCAAGACGAGTCCTCTACCTCCTGAGCCACTGCCGCCCCATCTAACAACTTCCTTACATGCTTTGCCAACAATACATTCCCTACATAACACTTTTTTCTTCTGCCCTTTCTAACATCCTTTTCAGGTTACCAGCCTAAATGATAAAAATGACGTGTATTGATCTACGAGTCATTTTATCATTTTTATTCCCCTCAATGAATTTTCTCTCCATATTCATTGAAAATAATTATTCGCTCTATTTCGATAATTTTGTACAAAACACCTTTTATCTCTATTGGTCTGACCCATTTTCTTCCTTTAACTAAAAAGAGAAAAACAAAAAAACAACAACCCTGGTTTTATAAAAAGAAAAAATTCATCGAATAAAAAAAATTTTTTTTTTTATTGTATTAATTTGGCAATAACTTCCCCCGTCTTTGCAGTCCTTAATTTTCTAATTTAGAACTGAAAACCGGAATATTCTATCTTTATTTTTGTTATTGTATCTTTGGTAAGTGTTATTCTGGCATTAACTTCTTTTAACGCATCTAAAATAACTCAAACATAAGTTTTCTAAACTTAGCACACCTAAATTTATCGTTTTCCAATTGAAAAAAACAAAAAAAATTTCGGACCGAAAAAAAATATTTTTTGGAACCCCTTAGGCCCGCAGGCGTTATGTTGTACACCGTTAGCGCCAAACGCCGATTTCCCAAAAAACGAACGTTTTCGATTCCTAACGCAATGTTCTATCGGTTCCACCCAAAGACAACATATTTTAAACGGTCTTACTGTTAAAAAATAACGTTTCTCTCGTTGCAATGTGCGCTTCCGTTTCCCTTTTGAAAATGCGCGCGCTTTCTCGTTTGCGGCACTTTTCTTCGTATTTTTCCATTTTTCTTTTCTTTTCAGTTACGTGGGCCGATTAAAAACTAGTACAAACAAACATAAAACAAGAAAAAAGAGAAAACAGGAAAGACTACAAACATTTACACATTGAACAAACATAAAACATTTGACAAGACAGAGTGGGCCCACACAAAAAAATTAATTTAATTTTAAACCGTGTACACTTTATTAAGCCATGCAGTTTACTTAAACTTTATTTTATATGACCACAGATGGATCCGGTCTTTTGTTCCTAACAAAAGACCATCCATGGGAAAAGTGGGGGGTCGTTTCTGTACCCTCCCCCCGTACTCGTTCCCACTTCCGTCCCAAATATGGGTTAGCATTGGGCATTTCCCGTCCCGAGGCCATCCACCCGTCTCAAACAAAAAGTTTGAGTATTTAAAATACTTCGTATTTTATTCTGATGCCTTATGGGTAATTTACTTAGCTAAGGTTTGTAATGGCTTCTCAAGCCCACATCTGGCGCCCTTCCAACACTACGATCGCTATGCTGGGTCATGTTCTATTTTATCTTACTATAAAAATGGCTTCGTTCTTAAAATTATTCCAAATTTTATATTAAAATGCATCTCTTACCGACCACTTCATCCTGGTTCGTTGACGATGCCGCTGAGTTTGAAGTTGATCTCGAGAAAAAAAGTTTCCTTTGTTCTAGACCACGTGGTAAACTGGATTGGTTTTTTTTTTTCGTTTTCAACTTCAAAATACTACGTATCATCCCGGGTTTCGGCACCAAAAATGTTAGGGTTAATATTTTCGTAGGTTAACCCCAAGTGATCAATAAGAGAGGCAAAATGTAGTTTTAGAATTTATTAACTGCGCAGTGGTAGACGAATTCAAAAAAGTTTTAGCGTCTCACGTGTTTCTCGTGGTGCAACCCGGTTTTGTTCAAAACGTGCGCATGCGCAGAAAGTATCAATGACGTCACACATACGTTTCCGGTTCAAAGTTCGCCCATAGATAGCAATTACAAACGATGTCATAGCTTTCGGTACAAAACAGCAGAAAAATGAGTTGTAATACAAGACAAGCACATCAGGATTATTTGTAACATAGAAGACAGAGAAATACACAATTAACTAAAAACGATTAGATTTGACAGGTGTCACAACCAGAACAGAATCAGGACCCAATTGCGTAACTTTAACCACAAGTTTTATTGATAGAAAGGGGAAGGGCAGATCCGGTGCTCGCTGGACACTGGAAGTAAGCTGCTCACACAATCGGATCTTGATCCGAAAACCGAAGTAGTTCTTCCGTAGCGGGAGATGGCGGTGTCGGGGACGGAAAAACAGGTCGATAGCCGGGACAGGAGAGCAAAAACGTGGTCGGGATCAAAAACAGGTCGTAGCCGAAGACAAACGGGGAGATCAGGAACGGACAGGTGGAAAAACGGGTGCAAGAACGGGACAGGCGGGAGTCAGGGTCAAAATGCTGGCCTTGCAACAACAGAGGTTCGCTGGCGGACTGACAACCGAAGAGTGACAAGACTGGGTTTAAAACGGGACAGGGAACCAATAATTTGTTGATAAACAGTAACTATGTAGAAGCATTTTGTTGCCGTCTTTAAGGCGCCCTTTCCAGTTTCTGGCAATTTTTTTATTTTTTTTTAAGCACGCTTAATATTTAGGAAAATACAATACAAGTATTATTGTTTATTCAAACATGTATTATTGCAAAAGTACACGGTAATAACAAATGTCCCCAAAAAGGAACTGAACAGAATGCAGTTACTATGGATACAACAGGAAAGTAGCCTGGTGCCCTAAGGAGTATTATCAGGACCAGAACGGAGACAGGACCCACTTGCGTTACGTTTCTCACAAGTTTTATTAGAAGAAAGGGAAAGGGTTGCGCCCACGATCCGGGGACGCGGGAATCAGGTCGCTCTGAACGCGGAAGAGGATCTTCTGTGGCGAGCAATGGCGGAAAACGGGTCGGTAGCCGGGACAGGAGAGCAAAAACGTGGTCAGGGTCGGAAACGAGTCGGAAGCCAAGAAAGAAGAGAAGACGTGGGCGAGGATTAAAAACGGATCGAAGCCAGGGGACAGACAGGAGCAAAGAACAGGTGGAAGTCAGGGTCGAAAAAGGCTTGCCTAGTGTTAACTGAGGTTCGCAGACGGACTGACAATAGGGGATTGACAGGAGCGGGTTGAAATAGGGACAGGGAGCCAATCAGAGTCCGAGAAGGTTGGCGCCATAGGACCGGCACAGGTGATTCACATCAGTAATCATGACACTTATAAAAATATGGAATCATTTTGAAATAATACCATCTATACAGTTCGAACGGAACGGAACGGAAAAAAACGGGTCAGTAGCCGGTACAGGAGAGCAAAAACGTGGTCAGGGTCGGAAACGAGTCGGAAGCCAAGAAAGAAGAGAAGACGTGGTCGAGGATCAAAAACGGATCGAAGCCGGGGGACAGACAGGAGCAAAAAACAGGTGGAAGTCAGGGTCGAAAAAGGCTTGCCTAGTGTTCACTGAGGTTCGCAGACGGACTGACAAAAGGGGACGGGCAGGAGTGGGTACAAGTACTGAACGGGAGCCAATCAGAGTCCGAGAAGGTTGGTGATTCACATCAGTAATCATGACACTTATAAAAATATCGAATCATTTTGAAATAATACCATCTTCACCGTTCTACAGTTAATTACATTTTATTGTGTTTCTTTCATCGTAACACTTTTTTCACAAAATAAAATCATTTTTCAACAGACTGATTAAAATTAGAGACTAACAACGATTTAGGCACGGGAAACAAATCTGAAGGTTACAAAAGTCAGCAATGAGTAAAAAGTGTTCAGGCCTCTGCTGTGAATGTCTCCACACTGCTTTGGTGTGATTTTGGTCCATTCTTCTTCCAGCCTTCTCCATAGTTCAGTGATTGGAGTGGGTTTCTCGATGGGCATAAAAACCGGATTTTGAGTATAACTAAGTCTTTTCACCTCAATTCATCCCCCCAAAATTAAAAACGACACGTGTGAAGCGCTGATACTTTTAAAATTCTGAGATAGAAGTACTCGATACTGCACTTTCCTTTTGACTGACAGTAAAATAGTACAATACTAGGGTAAATTACCTTTATAGGCGTGAAACCTGATTTTGGTTTTATAACAAAGTCTTTGCAATTTAATTAATCTCCCAAAAGTAAAAAATACTTGTGTAAAGGTCTGATACTTAAAAAATTCCGAAATGGAAGTACTCGATACTGCACTTTCCTTTTGACTGACAATAAAATAGTACAATACTGAGGTAAATTTCCGGTATAGGCGTGAAACCTGATTTTAGGTTTCCAACAATTTAATTCATCTCCAAAAAGTAAAAAATACTCGTGTAAAGGGGTGATACTTAAAAGATTCCGAAATGGAAGTACGCGATACTACATTTTCCTTTTGACTGACAATAAAATAGTACAACACTAGGGTAAATTACCGATATAGGCGTGAAACCTGATTTTGGTTTTATAACAAAGTCTTTGCAATTTAATTAATCTCCAAAAAGTAAAAAATACTCGTGTAAAGGTCTGATACTTAAAAAATTCCAAAATAGAAGTACTCGGTACTACACTTTCCTTATGACTGACAATAAAATAGTACAATACTAGGGTAAATTACCGATATAGGCATGAAACCTGATTTTGGGTTTACAACCATTTTATTCATCTCCAAAAAGTAAAAAATACTCGTGTAAAGGTCTGATACTTAAAACATTCCGAAATGGAAGTACTCAATACTACACTTTCCTTTTGACTGACAAAAAAATAGTACAATACTGAGGTAAATTACCGATATAGGCGTGAAACCTGATTTTGGTTTTATAACAAAGTCTTTGCAATTTAATTAATCTCCAAAAAGTAAAAAATACTCGTGTAAAGGTCTGATACTTAAAAAAATTCCGAAATGGAAGTATTCGATACTGTACTTTCCTTTTGACTGACAATAAAATAGTACAACACTAGGGTAAATTACCGATATAGGCGTAAAACCTGATTTTGGGTTTACAACAATTTAATTCATCTCCAAAAAGTAAAAAATACTCGTGTAAAGGTCTGATACTTAAAAAATTCCGAAATGGAAGTACTCGATACTGCACTTTCCTTTTGACTGACAATAAAATAGTACAATACTAGGGTAAATTACCGATATGGGCGTGAAACCTGATTTGGGGTTTCCAACAATTTAATTCATCTCCAAAAAGTAAAAAATACTCGTGTAAAGGTCTGATACTTATAAAATTACTTATAGTTATTTAGTTGTTATTCTTGAAATTGATATTAAACTGTGTGTCTTCTTTGTAGCTCGATGCATTTTTCCTTTGACTGTTTTGATAAAGAGTAATATTGGAGTAACAACCTTTTGACATTAAAGGGTGATGAATTTTATTTTTACAAGCAAAAAAAAACCACAATCTGTCTCAAATATATATACAAAAAACGATGTGCTTGTTTAAAATGAAGTTTTTCTACCTTTATAGGTATTTAGTTGTTATTTTTGAAACTGATATTAAACTGTGTGTCCTCTTCGTAGCTCAATATTGATTTTTCTCCCCAAATTGATGTTCCTTGGCTCAAACACTGCGCGCAAACCCGGTCCCCCACTTGGACCCCCCACCTCACAAGTCCGCGTCGTAGGGCCTCCCGTTGTAGGAGGTGTCGACGGAGCGGGGCCCGGCACTTTTGGCCCTCGGGAAGGAGATGTCGTCGTCCATCATGGAGTCCCTGATGTAAGGCACGCTACTCGGCGCGGGGCTCCTGGCGCTCAGCGACGGCACCTCCACGCGCCTGGGTTCGGACGGCGGCCGCGCGCTGAAACGGGTTCTCCCGTTCTCCCGTTCCTGGACCCGCACCTCTCCCCGGTTTTTGCCCCCGCAGCATCGGCAGATGCCGATGAACATCACGAAGCCGCCCAGGATCTCGAAAATCCCTCCGATGAAGCCCAGCACGATGCAGTAACCCACGCGCACGGTGACCCTCGGCGTCACCGTGGAGATGTCCTCCAGGATGTGCGTGTACCAGGACACGGGGATGATGGCGAAGACCCCCGAGATGAAGATGAGGATCCCCCCGAGACCCGCCACCACCCAGTTGGGTCTCTCGGTCCAGCAGCGGATCCCGGGGATGGCCACCGCCAAGCCCACCAGGGTGACCACCAACGAGGCCACCATCAAGCCCTGCGCCACATCGATGATGTCGTTCCCGAAGTACTCCGAGTCCTCCAAGCCGCAAGTGGAGGAGGTGGAGGTGGTGACGGAACGGCAGATGTCCCAAATGCCCTGCTCGATGAATTCGTTACTCGGGGTGTCGGGGACGTCCTCCAGGGTTCTCCAGTTGGGGGCCACCGTGGAGGTCAGGTTGAGCACCCAGCCGCAGGGCGCCATCACCAGGCCGAAGATGAAGATGCCCGGCGTTCGCAGGGAAAGGCGCATCCATTCTTGTGCGTTTCGCCGAGGCATTTTCAGAGAACTTCAAAAACCGTTTCGGTTCCCCTGGAACGGCAGAAGACTGAATGAGGACGCGCAGGGCGAGCGCTCGATATGTACATGGGAGTGGTGTGTCGTTCGAGAACGAAGCGGCGCTATAAACCGGCTCCCTGAAGATAAAGAATCGGTTCCTTTCAAGACGTAAATGCAGCCCATGTAAACGATTCATTTTGCACTGATGGATTTCTTTTCACATTCTTTCTTGATATGTGTTGGATCTTTCAATCTTATTTTGTGGAGCGTTTTTGGAGAACAGTGGATTGTTCTATAGCTTATGAATGACCTATAGCAGGGGTGTCAAACTCATTTGAACTCGGGGGGCCACACGATAGAACAAACATTCTGTCGGGGGCCGGACTAGTACGTTAAAGAGAAAGAAAAAGAGAAAGAAATAAGAGAAAGAGGGAGGGAAAAGGAGAGAGGGCGGGACAAAGAAAGAAAAAGAGAGGGAGGGAGAGGGAGAAACAAAAGAGATAAAAAGTCGTGAGAGAGGGGGAAAAGAAAGGGAGAGGAAGAAAGAAATCCAAAGAGGAATAGAAAGAAGGAGAGAAAAGAGAAAAGAACGCGCAAAGGGTATGAAGAGAGAAAGAGAAAAAAGAGAAAAGGAAAAAAGGAAGTTAGAGCAAAAGAGGTTAAAAGACCGAGAGAGAGAAAGAGACAGTGGGAGAAACGGGATGGAAAAGAGAGAGAGAGAGAGAGAGAGAGAGAGACAGAGAGTTAGAGGGGGAGAGAGAGAGAAATACAAGTACAGTGTCTTTGTGAGATACACCTGGCTTTGGCAACACCAGGTTGACATATTTCAACCTGCAGCTCGTTTTTCTCTTGCGCTTCTCTGAGTGTTGTCTGGCGGGCCAAATTTAATCCCTTAGCGGGCCTGTTCTGGCCCGCGGGCCGCCTCTTTGACACCTGTGGCCTATAGTTTACTTCTGTTTATTATTTGTTATTGCAACATCCGTTGCAGCCTGGTCATCCTGGAAGGGGGATAACCTCAGGTTTTGAGTTTTTCCTTGCTCTCATGTAGGTTTTAGATCAGGGGAATGAACGAGCGAGTTGTCTGTCCCCGTGTGCCCTGCGATTGGCTGGCAACCAGTTCAGGGTGTCCCCTGCCCACTGCCCGATGATTGCTGGGATGGGCTCCAGCACCCCCGCGACCCTACTGAGGACAAGGGGTGCAGATAATGAGATGAGATGAGACAAGTCAGAAAATTGGGTTTTTTTCCTACCACTAGGAGGCGACTCATAATACGCACTGTCCCTTTAAACTCTCATATCAAGGCGCGGTTCTTATACTGTCTTCCCCTGGTGAATTGTTGCTTTAATCCATTTGTGACCGAACTGAATCTGAGGAGCGGAGAGCCGGCTCTTTTTAGTGAGCCGAGCCGAAAAAGCCGGTTCTCTAAAAAGGAACGGACTTCCCATGAGGAGTACCTGAGCGATACCGGCCTCCCGTGGGCGTGGACGTGCGTGAGTTTTCTTTCCCTTTTTTTTTCTTCCTTTTTCTTTTTTTTTCTTTTCTTTTTTTCTGCCAGCTGCTCCGAATAGGAAGACTAGTTTCGATTTGCATGAGCTTTTAAACTTTTGTTTTGAACACAATAAATCTTGTAGTAAACTCTGCTCACCAGGGCCGTTGCCAGACATGATTCTCAGGGGCGTGGGGGGTGGAGTGGGTTCGCATATCAAATGGGGATGACTGCTATTAAAATGTTTAGGATTTTCTAAAAGTATCGTTTATTCGAATGTTTTTAGGTCACGCAGGGATTCCAGTTGAAATTTGCTGAGAATATTCTTATTCTGTCCTCCAATGACCTTTTTTAAATTTCATTTTTCTTTCTTATATTTCTTTTTTGTTAGATTTTTTTTATTAGTTTTTCTTGCTTTTTCTTCTATCTTCCTGCTCGTTTCTCCTTTTTCATTTTTTTTCTCCTCGGCTTACTTCATTTTTCTTGCTTTTTTATTTTTCTTCCCTTTTCTCTCCTTTCATCATTTTATGTCTTATTTTTCTTCTTTTGTCTTTTCCCTGTGTTTTTCTTTGTTCTTGTTTATTCCTCTTTTTCTTTTTTCTTTTGTTTCTGTTTTCCCCCCAACTTTTTATTTTTTATTTGTTTTATCTTTTCTTTTGTCTGTTTCCCCCCTTGCTTCTTGATTCTTTCTCCCGTTTTCTTCTTTTTTTAATTTATATTTTTTTTCCTTCTTTTGTTTTTACTCGTTTTTTTTCTTTTTTCCCTGCTTGTTATCTTCTTTTTCTTTCATTTTTCTTTTATTCTTGTTTCTTTTTTTCCATCTTTTCACTTCTTTTTTTCTTGCTATATAATTTCTCTCATTTTTGCCCTTCCTTTTATTATTTCTTTGTTTGATTTTTTATCCTTTTTGCTATTGCTTTTTAATTTTCCCCCGTGCTTTTTTCCCCTGCTTTTTCTTCCTTTTATTCACCCCCAGCTTTATAATTCTTTTTTTTCCTAGTTGATTATTTTTTCGTTTTTTATCTCTCCTTTTTCCTTTTTTAATTTAATTTTATTTTCTTTGTTGGTTTGTCTTATTTCTAGATCGTCCTCACTATTACATTTAGTTTTCTTAGGGTGGACCTATGTTTTTTGTATTGATGTTCAATATATTTTGTGTATTGTTTCCCAAAGTAACATTTATTGCAGCCTGGTACTCCTGGGGTTTCTTAATTTCCTCCTGCTGAGATTTTTGAGTTTTCCTTGCCCTCATGTTGGTTTCAGATCAGGGGATGATGACATTTTGGCCTCTGGAGTCCTTTTAGACATTTTGTGAGGAAGGGCAATACAAATAAATGGGACTTGACTTGACCAACACACATTTCGACTCGCGGTTCATGAACCACTCACCAAAATACTTGGCACACGCTTCGTATGCCTGCGAGTCGAAAATGTGGGCGAAAATAACCATTCTTCCTTGTGTTTCACTACGCGGTGCACTTACACTAGCGCGCCCCCTGGAGTCCTTCGCCGTCACTGACGCCATAAGTGGCTACCTCGGGGTGGGTAAAGCAAGCCAAGGGGCTCCATTTTAGCCTTAAAACACACAAATAAAGGAGGACCATTTGAAGGTAAACGATACCGACATCTTCCTCGTCGTCGCATCTCCCCGTTCTCGCATCGTCGACGGCGCTGTGGGGGAACCCCGGGCAGGGTGCTTGCTTTGCGGGCCGCTTGTAGGATGTCCCGTCATGAGGGTGAGTTGAGAAACGCCGTCGCTAGCTTAGCTAAGCTACCAGCTAATTTTTAACATTTAAAACAAATAAAACTGTTGTATTTTATATTCGAGTTTTAACATAAAGTAACACCGGCCTTCATTTTACGTTTAAAATGCTTTAAAAGTCCCTAATTAACTCGAGTACATGACGTAGCTTAGCCGCTAGCCGTGGCTAACCGCTGTCAGCCCCGGTTAGCAATGCTAACGTACGCTACCAACTTATTAACCGTCGTGTGCGCTCTTTTTCTCACATAAAGGACATCATTCAAATTATTAAATACATAATACGTCAATGTCACGTAGTGTTTATCAGTCGTGAGTTTGCTAGAAAGCTAACATTAGCCGCTAAAAAGTCTCGTTAAGCTAGTGCACTGTCATCAAGAGTCAGGCCGCATAAGTCCCCAACGTGTTTAAGGCGCTTAAACAAATATGTCCATTTTTCTTTTTGTTTCCCCCCCAAATCGAGTATTAGTAACCTAAACTGAAAATGCATGCGCGTTTTGTTGCGTTCACTCGGAAAGTTGGCTTAAAAGTTAGCGCACGCAAGATCATGGATAAAATCGGTCATGTGGCACAGTGATCAAACCTTATTTGCATGTGGAACACTCTTCAAAATGTATTTGAAGACGTTCATTTTGTTTCAAACTGTTGTCTAAATGACTCTGACAACCGTTGTCAAGGTGAACCGAGTAATCCTTGAACAAGTACTGTCCATGGAGGAGTATCAGTTAAGAGCCAATACAGTAGACCCCCGGGATACGATTTGAATCTGGTCACAAAGTAAAATCGTATATCGGGGTGGAAAAACAGAAGATTCCGAACCCCAGTACACCAGATCAAAACATCCATGGGCGGCAGTAGCTCAGGAGGTAGAGCGCTCGTCTTGATCAAGAGATGGTAGTTCGAATCCCGGCTCCTCCTTGTTACATGTCGAAGTGTCCTTGGGTAAGACACTGAACCCCTAATACCCCCAATAAGCAGGTTAGCGCCTTACATGGCTGCACGGCCGCTATTGGGAAATGTGAAGCACATTGTAAAGCGCTTTGGGAAGTCATTGACTTGTAAAACGCTATATAAATGCAGTTCATTTCATTATCTGCACCGCTTATCCTCAGTAGGGTCGCGGGGGTGCTGGAGCCTATCCCAGCTATCATCGGGCAGTGGGCAGGGGACACCGTGAACTGGTTACCAGCCAGTCGCAGGGGACGATGTTATTGTGCCGGCTCCCTGAAGATAAAGGATCGGTTCCTTTCAAGAGGCTTGGTTGTCATTACATTTTTTTTCTTTTCTTCCTAGCTTTCGCCACTTTTCAATGTTTATTCATTTATTCACTCGCTCATTCACACCTAGGGGCAATTTAGACAGGCCAATTAACCTGACATGCATGTTTTCGGAATGTGGGAGGAAACCGGAGTGCTCGGAGTAAACCCGTGCAAGCACAGGGAGAACATGCAAACTCCACACCGGAGGTTTGATCTCATGACCTCAGAACTGTGTCGCACACGCACGAACCACTGCCCCACCGTGCTGCCCCAGATCAAAACATAAAAAAATAAAATAGTATAGTGCGAGTACTGCTTATGTTTAATATGAGTGTATGCTTCACCCTTGGGAGGTATTGTTACATATTTTGTCATTTTAATGACTTACCATGAAAAAAACAGGAATAAATTTAAAAAAAACACTCTACGAAGAGCATAATAAACCCATTTGTATGTGTAGCTAAGATCCACCTGAACATTTCGAGTGGTTGGAAGTGGAAAAGAAAAATTAGAAATTATGGTTATAACACATGGACATTCCATGGTCAAAATACCTTGAGTGTAGCTGAAGTGTTTTTTAACTCAATTGGTTGAATAAAGGTATAAAAAAAAATGTACATGGACCAAAAATCATTTACTTGTAGTTACCTTTGGTGTGACGTAATTTAAACTGGTATAGTCGAGTAGCAGGTGGATGGAAGTGTGGGGCAAAGATGGTGTATTGAAATAAACTCAATTTAAACTTCCACTTGTGAAGATTTTCATCCCCTGAGGAGACTTTCTTTTGTTCAATGGCCAACTTTTTTCTTAATGATTGTCCCATTTCCACAGTTATCCTGTGTTCGCTTCAACGTTTAGCATCACTGCAAGTCTTAATGATTTATCCATTATCTGCACCGGTTATTCTCAGTAGGGTCGCGGGGGTGCTGGAGCCAATCCCAGCTATCTTCAGGCGGTGGACAGGGGACACCCTCTGGTTGCCAGCCAGTCGCAGGGCACACAGGGACAGACAACTCGCTCACTTACACCTAGGGACCACTTGGACCGGCCAACTAACATGACATGCATGTTTTTAGAATGTGGGAGGAAACCCACACAAGCACGGGAAGAACATGCAAACTCCACACAAGAAGGTTTGATCCAATGGCTTCAGAACTGTGCCACACATGTGCTAATCACTGCGCTGCTGTGTTGCCTACATAGTGATTTAAACAAATCCAATTTTGTTGAATTTCGTTTTTTTTCACCCTTTTTTTTCAAAGGAGGTTGTATGATCAACTAGTTGTTCGAAGCACATTTGTTGTGTTTTTCATTTACTGTCAAAGAAGCCATGTTTGTGGCGGGACACCTATCCATGTGCATCTGACACTAGGTTGCATCAGCATGATGCAAGCAAGCAGAGAATAGCATTAGCTTTGTCATTGGTAACAATAAAGTGTACATTGTTTACAACAGGATTAGATATGGTACTCCAGGATAAACATGTAATAAAATACATTAAAAAGAAAGGTTATAAAAGATTATTAGGATACTAAGAAAATATTAACGAGTGCTTGTCGACTGGCATGTTCCTTTTGCAGCAACATTTTGCTAAAATAAAGAATGAAAATATGTGGTAGAGCCTGCAATACCCTCCAAACTTGGCAGAGTGCAGCTAATGATTTTCTGGGCTGTAATGATGTCACTCTGAGCATTTTAATGTATGGATTATGAAATACATATTTTTGTGACACTTCACTTGGCTATTTTCTGACTCCTCTGACATTCTGACCAGTACTTTTCTATCTGAAGTGATCAATATTTTTAGTCTGCATATAATGTATGAAACTGGAAACGTTAACAAGAAGTTTTGATATATCGTGATCTACTCCCATTGAAAAAGAAAGAAGGACTACCGGTTACCAGCTGAGCAAAATGGTGCAAATTTAATCTAATGTATAGCTCTCAAAGGTTATTTCCAATAATTTATGGGCAGCAATGACATTGGTGTCGCGTAACAACCCCGGCGTATCACTTCTTATCACAGCTTGGATTTTTATTTTTTTTCCCCCTTCAGAAATCTACTCTCTATTTTTTTATTCCCTTTTTGCAATCAAAGTGAGAAAAGCACAATGTATCTAATCAATTTCTAGCAGCCTGGCTAAGACTAAGAAATTGCTGGTTCTCTCTTTGGCGGATTTTTAATTGAACTGTCTTCATTGTCATTGATACCAACGTATCGTTATTGTGGTCAGAGAGAGCACAGAGTAAGTGCTGCACGGGGCAGATTGTGTGCGCGTTACTGTTTGGGTGTATGCTGTGAGTCAGACAGCCGGGGCTGGGCATGCGCAGTCTACGTCTCAGAATCAAAACAAACTGCGTGTGGCTACAGCTAGCTTTTAGCGGCTTGTTACATTGAGAAGAAATTCATCAATTAAAATCGGACTTATGAAATGACCTGGAGCTACAACTGCTGGGAAAATGCTTTATTTGGGACTCTATTATTCTAATCATCGTGGGGACTTGGCTCAAATCAAGGACATTCGATGCTAGCGCGCAGCTCGCCAGCCTCTTTCTAAATTGCTTTCTACTCTGGGAGTAGAAGCACTCCAATTTTGTTGTACTTGTATATGACAATAAACCACCCATTGAACTGCAATTATGCGTTGCGTGTTTTTATTTGTAGAACTATAATTATGTTACGGTCGTTTTATAAATTCTTTTTTTTATTTGTCTTTTTTTAACACAAACAAAAAACAAAACGGGGTATGATAAAAATAATAAAATTAAAAAGATAAATAAAACACAACATTGCAGTTTTGGGTAGTATCTTTGTTGCTCAAGTCATTATTTAAAGTCCATTCTTCATTGTTCATTAGTGGTGTCCTTATTTTTCGGTAATCCATCAATTTTTTCACATTTGCCCATGAATTGGGTATCCTGTATTCGAAATGTGATCCTCTCTATTACAAATAATTCCTCCACAGTGCCCACCCACTGCTTCACAATGGGGGGCTCTTGTTTATACCATAATCTTCCAGTTGCTAGGAGAATTTTTACCAGGTATTCATCCTTTTTGTAATATTCCTTCTGTTAGGGACCTCAAACAGAGCACTTGGAATGATCTAGGTATCCCACAATTTTCTTTAAAACAAACCATTATTTGTCGTAGTTATCTTCTATTTTTGGACACAGCCAAAATAAATGCATGTGGTTAACGTCATTCTATCCACATGCTCTCCAGCATGGTTGTTGAATCTGCCAAAAACTTTTCCTAATTTTGGATGTAATAAAAAATCTGACCAGGTTCAGTTAAATTCCCTCAGAATCCGGGAGCTAGTGGATGTGTGCATTGTGTTTTACAGATATTCCACCACTCGTCGTCTTTTGTTTCTGAATCTACCTCCTTTCCTATTTTTCTCTTCATTTATATAGGACAGTCGTATATTCTAAGTCGGTAATGACGAAATCTTGAGGTAAGTTTAACCCTTTGGTGTCTTTATTAAGGTGCGGAGCTACTTTCTCAGATTTTTCACGGGTGGATCTGTTCCACGTTAACCACAAAAAACAAGGGATCTCTAGTTTTCTTCACAATATGATAGTTTTTGTTTTCTGATGGTCATATATTTCTTTCATAGTACCAGTTTTTGGATTAAGTTCAACGATATATTCCCCCCAAAATATGAGTGTTGTCTTCTGTGGCAGGTGTGAGCTGCGACGCTTGTTTGAAGGGAAACTTCCGTGGACGGCGCTTCAAGTGTCTCATCTGCTACGACTACGATTTGTGCGCCTCGTGCTACGAGAGCGGCGCTACCACTACGCGACACACCACAGAGCATCCCATGCAGTGTATATTAACCAGGGTAGACTACGGTAAGCTTTCATTTTGCCGGACAACAAATGTTTTTATTTCTTTTGTTACCACATTAGACCCCCAGGATATGGCAATAATCCGTTCGGAAGTAGGGATCATAAGGTGAATTTGCTTTATGCAGGAGATGGAAACCTATGTTAATTAGCAAATGCGTTCTGAACACCCGGTACATCAGAAAGAAAAATTAAAATAACTAAATTGTGCTATTTATACGTGCTATACACATTGTGTGACGTAACGCGCATTCCTGAAAAGTAGACAGTTGGCCATACTGGTTGTGTCTCAAAGACTCTGTTTGAAGTGATCACAGGTCTACTGTAATTTTGTTGGATGATCAAATGAAAGAGGGCTGTGTAAGGCGTTGTGTTTTTCCGGACTTTACCATTTGTATCTAATTATTTATTAAAATTGGTCCAATATGGCGGGGAGCATGGAAGCCAGAGCTCTTGGCTTGTGTACATGAAAAAGCACTGAAAGTTTCTTTGGATTCTACCTACGCACACATCAAGGTCCCACCACTACACCCGACAGGAGCTTGTGGACATTGGTTATCAACATCTATAAAACATCGCCGACGAATTGTCGAGATCATTGAGTGCTCCATGGATTGTTATCGGGTTAAGGAACACCGAAAGGTGGCGTCGGGAGAGGAAGCATAAACTACTGGCCCTACCACGTAACAATTCCCACACCTACAGAGTTTAGCCTGTATCTCACCACTGTCAGATACATTACCCATGAAAGGGATAATGACAATAAAGACGATCCATTCATTCATTCATTCATTTATTCATTCATACTGTTACCTGGTGAGAGAAGGCCAGAGGGAGAAGCTCACTTGTAATGCGCCCTTCAGTGATTTTGGACACGCACCATAAACACTTGGCGAAAATATTGCGCTGTTTCCCGAACAAAATTAGCTCCAATGAAAGCCTGGCTATAAAGAGTGGACCCTTATCCGGGGAGTGGAGGGCAGAGATGGGCTCCGATTTGATGCAATGCGATCCCCCCCTGGGAGGGCCAAAGCACGCTAAAACACCTTGCCGATGATCGTGTTTACACCCAGCCAGTATGGCTGCCACTACTTGGGTTGCCCGAATGTTGTCACGTGGTTAGGGAGGGCCGATGTGATAAATTTGCATTATAAATGAATACATACACATAGGAAAAATAAAGTTCTATCTACTGTAGTTTTCAGACTATAAGCCGCAACTTTTGCAACCCAATTTCAACCATGCGGTTTATGCAGAGTTGCGCCTAATGTATGTATTTTTTTTTTTTTTTCATCAGAGGTGCTTGACCAGAGAAGGTAAGAGTGCCCAAGAAAGTCAGGATCAAAGTCAGGATCACTAATAAGCAACATAGAACAAGAATTTTAACGTATAGTAACGCGCTTTGTACAAACTGGCATAAACACGCCTCATCTTGGAAAACGCAAAAACAAAAGCGTGTGACACAGCTTTCAAGTTGAACACAATCGAGCTAGCCGAAAAAGAAGGAAACAGCTGCTGCACATAAACTTCGCATTGATGAATTGATGGTGAGACGCTGGAAGCCTCAACCGGAAGAACTGGGGCAGTATAAAAAGTAAAAGAAAAAGCTTTTCAGTGTCCTGAACTGGAACACTTTCTTGAAGGCTGGGTTAACGAGCGCAAAGGCCCGAAGTGTTTCTACAGTGCGCATGCAGCCTATAGTCCGGTGCGGCTTATCGTCACGGAATTACTGTATCTTATTCTTAATAATTGTTCCACTTGTCACTTGATTACGGGCACATTCTTTAACCAGGGTGATGATGCATGTGCGTTTGTATTTCTTAATAATGGGCTTCGTTTCCATGATTATCCTGCTTTTGCTTCTCCTTTTTAACATCACTGCAATTCCTGGGACCCATAGATGATAAATACAATAGGAATAAATACCATTTTGTAGCGCCCATTAAGTCTTTACGAAGCACGCGAGATTCTGAATTGAAAGGAAAGGTTTTGTTGTAGAGTTGAGCCAAAAGCATATCAGCATCTTCGTGATGCCAAAAAGCAATAGTAGAACAGCATCGAGTATGTCGTTGACCCATAGACGGACATCTTGGAGTGCTTTGAGGCATGTGTTTTTCTCAGTCTACACTCAAACACTGCAGAGTTTATATTTTATACATTTTGGGCACTCAAAATGATTTATTTTTGATGTTGTATGGTGGAGTAAAACTGCTTATGAGTGCAGTTCATTTTAGGCAGAAAAAAAGGCTAAAAAGAGCTGCCGGGACCGGGAAAAATGCACTCTGCCAGAACTCACCCGCAGCAATATGCGACCTGTGATAATTCATTGCGGCATAGTTTTCAACCCACAATTCACAGTCATTGCGAAGTAGCGAGGGATGACAGTATTTCTCGAAAATGGCTAGCTTAATTTTCATGGTTATCATGTTTTTCCCCTCTCATTTTAGCATCACTTCAGCTTTGAGCCCATAGAGAATAAATACAATATTAAAACAAAGCACGCAAGATTCAGAACTTGATGAAGAAATTGGAAAACATTATTTTTGGGTGTTCAGCAAATGGTCTATCAGCATTTGCTTGATGCATCACACAAATAGATATGAGACCAGCATTTTAAATCATGTCAACCAATAACAAACAGGCGTCTCAAAGACGTAACCGCATACGCACAAACACTACAAAATTTGGTTAGTTTTCGGCATGTGAATTCATTTGTTGATTTCATATAGTGGGGTCGAAAAATCATCATACCCCGCATCGTAAAGTGAAAACGTTGTAAGGCAAGGATACCGTATCTCTGGACTCTACTGTAGTTGATACATTTTTAAGTGTACAGAATGAAAACGAAGCATTTGTCTAAATAATTCTTCATATCGTGGCTTCAACAAATGTAGATTTGTACTATGGCGCCGACACCTTCTCGCTGGAGCAGCACCAGGCCTTTACGTGTCCTTATTGCGGCAAGATGGGTTTCACGGAGACATCCTTGCAAGAGCACGTGACAGCCGAGCACCCGGAGACGTCTACGGAGGTGGTGAGTATGCACACACTCTCCCCATGTTTCTTCATTTGTTTTAAAAATAAGTCAAAGCTTGAAGTTGTTTTATTTTCCCTCATTTTCAGATCTGTCCTATTTGTGCCGCCTTGCCTGGGGGTGATCCTAACCACGTCACGGATGACTTCACAGCCCACCTCACACTCGAGCACAGAGCACCTAGAGATTTAATATCCTTTCTGTTGTTAGCAAACCTCATTATTGGACTTAGATGTGGCTAAAATACCCTCTTGCAATGAGCAGCTGTCATTCCGCTTGTCACAAAAATAAGCGAGGCAAAAGCTCAGTTATGTCACATATAAGTTCATGTATTTTGCCGGCCATATTTTTACTTAAATGAGCCTGGGGCGGTCTTCTTGGTTTATAATTGATAGCGGTGTCCCAATCCAGTATCGATTCAACATCAGGCCTGTACAGGGTTTAATCGCATTCCATCTATAATCTCAAATATTATCTTCCATACTGACTTTCTTATATTAGCAGTCCAATCAGTCCTGGGTCGTGAAAATACGGTACATCTCAAAGAATATCTTTTTTTTTTGAAACGCCCTGTGTTTTATATGAACTTGTTTGGGTCAAAACCAATGGCTGAAAATATATTCTCATAAATCAAACGCACATGGCTACTCCCAAGATGTGATATCAATGCATGGCTTTGATGACATCACGAGCTTTGTGAACCCACACAGGGTTACCTCGCCGTCTTTTGTCACCGGCTGAAAGAAACTGTCCTTTGGTGTGCGCTTATCCGCATCGCTATCACGCCTTAACGGGATCTCGGCTCTACGACGAGTCCAGCAGCGTCCGGCACGTGCGGCGGATGTTCCACCCTGGCCGGGGACTGGGTGGCACCCGAGCACGGCGCACAAACATGCACTTTACCGGCGGCTCCACCGGCGGTTTGTCCTCGTCCACGTCCTCATCGCAGAGCTCCTCTTACACGCCAAGCAACAGAGAGGCCATGGACCCTATCGCAGGTGAGACCTGCTGTTTCAGCCAATATTGTTAAATTCAGACGTAATGGAAAGCGTTTTCTTTTCAACATTGCAAAACAATTTTTTCTCCATTATTAGTTAACGTGTTTTCTGGACTACAAGGCATACCCAAAAAGCCCAAATTGTACCAGAAATTTGAATGTGCGCCTTATAATCCGGTGCGCCTTATGTGCAGATTAAATTTGGAAAAATATTTCCATATTTGTGCAATTAATGATCAGTGGATACTTTATTTATCAGAGATTGAATCCGCAAAGCGACCGTAAGTGCGCTGAATTCTAACCACCAGGCCACTAGAGACATAGATAACGTATGAAAAGGCAATAGATCTCATCTCATATCACACTATTTTGAGTCATGGTACCAGATACAAATGTTAAAGAAATGAGATATAAAAAAGTGATTAAAATTAGTAAAAAAAGTTGTGACTTTTACGCAGCTCAAGCTAAGATTTGTACATTTTGAATACGTGCGGCCATGCTTTAATTTCTTTCGGGATGGCCAAATTATTTATCCCTGTTTAGTTCCGAACGGTCAAATTACTTCCCACGCTGCTTTTCTCTTCGGTTCACAATCTCTTGTAAAGACTTTGCGAGTCAGTTGTATCACGGACCGGCGCCTTAAAATCCAGTCGACCTTAAAGTGCAGAAAATAGGGTAATTACCAAATGTGTATAGCGTGTTCCCATTTTTTTTTTTTTTTATCATAAATCTTTGTAAAATTTTGTTTCAAACTTTGCAACCAGGTGCAATGGGAATTGTACCCGGGTGGCGGCGGTGAGAGTTGAAGTTCAACCACTGAGCTACCAGTGATAGATGACCTAGAAAATACATTAGATTTCATCTTACACCATTTTTCACAGTACCAAAATGACATTTTGCAACAAATGTATTTAACGTCCTTTAAAGTCCGATTCATCATCAGATACACCAAAGAGATCTTTCCCTGGTCGTGTTTTTTTTGTCTGAATATCTTTTAGGAAGACTTTGTTTTTCCTCGTTCTCTAACATTCGATTCGCGTACCTTAAAGAAAAATGGTGTGATAATTTTTGCGTGTTATCTACCTTATTGGTGGCCCAGTAGTTTAGGGCTGCAACAACTAACCGATAAAATTGATTAAAATTGATGAATAAAAGCTCTGGCAACTAATTAGATCATCGTTTTGTTGTATCACGTGATTTATGAGCCACTACATTACATCAATGCAAATAAGAGTGCACACAATTCCGGCAGAGATGGTTTATATAAAAATGGTTAACTTAGTTTATTAAAATCTTTTTTTTTCATTGAACTTTGCATCATTACAAACCAAATTGGCATGAAACTTGTTTCATAATTGTTTTATAACACTTTTCAATGGAATATGAAGTGTTGCAGAAGTAAAGAAAACAAATATAAAAAGGTAAAAAATAATAATGACACTTTTAACTCTTAAAAATGGGCAGATTTTTAATCATATTATATATCATTTTCATATCGGTAATGTTTATTGTTTTTGAAGATTTAGCCTGAAAACAAATTTTTGGACAACATTTTAAAAAGTGGGTTTACATTTTTTGATACATATTTTTTTCCTCAATAAAAACAATGCTACACATAAGCTTAATGTAATTATCTTCTTTTGTTTTGTATGATGAGTCCAAATATAATATGATCTTTGCATAAGGTAGCAGGAATAAAGCATCTAACATATTAGCAAGTGTATAGCATATATTTGTGTTTTTGTTTATCGTCAAGTTAATTGACAAACCCTTGGACTTTTTCATTGTTTTATGTTATAGAATATTCTATCAGAGCAGTATTTTTCCATATGCCCAAAACTTCAATATTTAAAGAGTAGGAAATTTCTTCAGGAAATACAATTTATCGATTAATCGCGAAAATAATCGACCTGTTCATTGTTTATGAAAATGATCGTTAGTCGCAGCCCTACAGTGGTTATGATTCAGCTCTTACTTGCGCGACCTGGGTTGAATTTCAGTTGCATCCAATGTTTTGCCATTGTGGTCAGCGATATTTTTGCACAAATACGCGTTATACACAAACAAATACGGTAGGTCTCCTGTAAAGGATGTTTACTTTGACAACAGAAAGTTTTACCTCAGTCATTGCAGGCAACCTCACCTTGTAAATTTCTGCGTCTGTTCCCCGTCTAGAGTTGTTGTCGCAGTTGTCGGGCGTGCGTCGCGCGGCGGGCGGCCAGATCAACTCGTCGGGCCCGTCCGCCTCTCAGCTGCAGCAGCTCCAAATGCAGCTGCAGCTGGAGCGGCAGCAGGCGCAGGCGGCGCGGCAGCAAGTGGAAACGGGCCGCCACGCCGCCCGGCGCGGCAACAACTCGGCAAACGCCGCCGCTTTCGCCGCGGCTGCCATCCCGCCACCCAGCGCCACCGTCGTCAACCCCGGAGCACCGGCCGAAAGCAACCCGTCGTCGTCCTCCCACAACTCGCAGTTTCTATTAGCGAGGTAAGTCAATGGACTAGAGTTTGCTTGTTGTTTTGTCAAAGGTGGGGTGCGTAGTTTCAGGTGTCCTTAAAAGGTTTAAGATTTCACATTTCTTCTATTAAACTCTTAACATTCCTGTAGATTTTCACAAAAATCCTAATTAAAGACTTACCCAAAGTAAATTGAATGCTTTAACATACCTGCCAAGTACTACGGTTTTGCCGTAATGAGTACGGTTTATTTGAACCCACTACAGTATTACGGTTGGGTCACAAAAACAAGTTTTTTTTTTTTATATTTATAAGTCTTCGGTGTCGTCCGTACACTTTGGATTACTTTCCATCATATCGTTATGGGGTTTAACGCACAAAAATGCGTTTATCCGAGGAATCAACTCCTTGCCCTGAAGAATTCTCGCGCCTGCGTGATGAGGGCCCTACCGTGGATGCATTGCCGGGGCTAAGCGGCTAGCGGTGTATAAGTCTTCTGTACAGTCCGTAATCATGGTAAATGTGAACTCTTTACCAAATAAGACAGACGAACTGGCTGTGCTGGAGAAAAACCGGCATTTCGGACGCTAACGTGTAGCTACCTGGAGCAACCGGTAGCTACCGGAGCTAACCTCCTCTCCGATTCCCGGTTTAGCGTGTGACGTCATCCACTCCGCTTAACGGAACTCCGGAAAATGAAAAATCTCCGTCGGCATACATCGCAGGTCATTGACTGTGCAATTTATTCAAAATTATTATTATTTCATATCGAAACTGATCAAAATCAATTATATCATTATTAATTCACAAATATATTGGAATATCTCAAATTAAACTGAAAACCAACATTGAATAATATTACTTCAATGATAAAAAAATGTTTTGTTTCTTATTGTATCAAATATTGAAAAGAAAAGAAAACTACGAGGGTTTTCTATGACATTGTTATATTAGATAAATTATTGAGCTTTAAAGAACTTTCTTTCGATTGAGCCCCCCCTCACCCCCAACTACCCCATACAAAATGAAATGAACGCATTAACTACCATCGCCAGTGTGTTACACTGGAGGAAAGGCATAGGGGGGAGGAGAGTGATTTCAAACGCGTGGTGGTGGTTTGCTTTTTATCTATAACGAAAATGGTGAAAGTAAGAAAAGGCCTGTTTCAAACACAGTCCAAATGCCAACCCAAACCCAAAAAAATGAAAAAGGAAAAGTTTATTCGAGCGCGGCTATAGAATTCACATACACGCACAAAAGGACCTTAACGGTGGCTGCAATGATGATTTTTGCTAGAAGATGGTGTCAGCTAGTAGAATATAAGTTACGGACACCACATTTTAACACATTGTTTGTAATGATGTGATGAATAATAATAATAATAATAATACTATGATAATTCATCAATATTAATCATTATTAACAATATAATTATTATCATTCAATATATATTATATGAATTTTCATTTTCATTTCATTTCATATACTATATAAAGAATACATTATTACTATGTTTTTATCTACTATCTAGCACCAGTAGTAGCAAACTTAGAATTTATGGTGTGTAGTAGGCATTGGTAGCAAACACTTTCCCCAACACATATCCTACCTACACTCACTTAAATCCGGCTCGGTGGCCTTGGGGGTAGGGCGCCCGCCCCAAGACTGGGAGGTCGGATTGAGGAACTAATGATATCGTAACAGCTAATCACTCAGTCTTCCATTTGAGTGTGTTTTTCTCGCTGATCTGTCAATCGCAAACATTCACGCTTTATCGACAAACTAATGTGGTGTTAACTGCCAATATACCGGTCTCCCCCTGAACCTGATTTTTTGGCGCAGGCTCAACGAGCCCAAGATGTCAGAGGCGGAGCGTCAGCTGGCGGAGGGCGAGCGCGCCGACCGCAGCCTCTTCGTGCAGGAGCTGCTGCTGTCCACGCTGATGCGGGACGAGAGCTCGTCTTCGGACGAGGACGAGCGCCGGGACTTTGCCGACTTTGGCGCCATGGGCTGCGTGGACGTCATGCCCCTCGACGTTGCGCTGGAGCACCTGCAGCTCCGAGAGAGAGCCTCCGCCGCCAAGGAGCCTCCGCCGCCGCCTCTTTGATGCCCGGGCGGCGCGCAGACTCTGTCCCACCTGCTGCAACTGTCAGTGATGGATGCCCCTCTTCTCAAAGACCCCCCTCCCTCACCCCTTACGTTTTTGTTTGTTTGGTGGAGGCGAGGGTGAATGTACCGTATTTTCCACAATATAAGGCGCACCCCCCCAAAAAATGCAGGTGATGAAGGCAAATGAAATCCAATTGGAGTGATGTTGAAGACCATGAGATTAATTCTTTGAAGCCTCCATGTGAAATTCAAAAACATATGGATTATGTTAACGATTTCACTCATGTCGATTATGCGCACCGCCTGAAACGCGACATACGTCCAATCGATAACCCAGCTCCTTCCAATTACGCTGTAACATATCTTGGGTAACTGTCTCCAGTGCTGTATTGATTCTCCGAGTTTTTGCAGGAAGAGGGGACCACAAACCATTCCATTTATGTAGCCCCAGAGGAAAACGTCACAGGGTGTTGAATCAAGTGAACAGGGCGGCCATTTCAGCAACACACTTTTTAACACCAGCACGTCCGATCCATTCGGATTAGTAACTTGACGTATGTCGTGTCTAAGGAGGTGCTCATATTGAACATTTGTGAAATCATTCACAAAAATCCACATTCTTTGGAAATCTCGTTCAGATTTGAAAGAATTAAACCCATGGTCTTCTACATGAATACTTTTTAATTTCATTTACTTTAATCTATTACTTTCTGTCATATTTACATCTCATAGGATATCATTTTTTTTTAAATATTCTTTAATATTTTGTCATTTTTTTTTATACATAAGACTGTCGCGTGACTTCGAGACTACAGTGAGACCGACAGTGTTGACTTATGGCATAGAATGCAATGATTAATCGGTCGATAAGTTCAGCCGATTTTGCAAAAACCTTTGCAACGGAAATCAAATCCGGATCGCGACGGTGAGGGCACTGACACTGAACCACTAGACCACCATAGGTATAGATGTCATGAAAAGGCATTAGAGCTTGTCTCATTGCGCTATTTTTACTCACTGTGGCGGAACCACTGAATTTGCATTCTGATCAGTTCAAGAGTCCCTCTACTTTTTTACCTGTGCGGCAAAAACCGCTCTCAAATATGTATACCTATGTAAAACTGTTTGTATAGCATTTTGTTAAAAGACTTTGTTTTTGCTCACGTTATTCACGCACAGGTGAACTGGAGGGACTGTATCGGAATGCACTATACAAATCATTGTATTTGTATACATTGATTTTAAGTCAATGTATACAAATACATTGACTCACTGGCACAGTGAGTCAAAATGGTGTGATAATGAGATAAGATGTCATGCCTTTTCATTTGTCATCTGTACCACTCGAGGTCTTGCAGTGCCTGCGTCCTCACTGCAACAACCCAGGTGTGAATCAGGTTGCAAACGAAGAATTGTGATCGGTATCGCGTTTTGGGCCAGCGATGTTTATCAATTGATTAATTATTGCTAAAATACAGAATTATATCGTAATACATCTGTATGTTTTTCCAATTTTATCCACCGTTTTGCGGTATATAAGGCGCACCGTGTTACAAGGTGCACTTTCAAATTCCTGGCCATTTGGGGTCTTTACATGCGCCTTATAGTTCGGAAAATACAGTACTGTCAGGCTTTTTTTTTTTTCGAGCGTGTGTTTGTGTGTGTGTTTTTTTTTTTATGTTCATTTTACATGCAAAACTCTAAATCGAAGCATATATAAAAACATGAAGGGAAAACGTGAAATTGCGGCCACTATTACAAGATATAACATGCACAGAATGCTCTATTGCAGACTCACAAAACTGTTGCGCACCAAACCATGACAGCAGTATAATGTTCATAGCAATTGCTCGCCAGAGCCTCGAAATTGGCACGCATCACTAAGGGATATATTTTTGGGGGCCTTTTTGAGGTGAGTTCTTCCCGGAAACTGAACACTAAATTTCTGTGCGCACACAAATGATTTCATTCCAAATTGCACGTGTAAATTCTTGGGTTTCTTCTAGAACCGGTGTCGCGAAGTTGGGATGTGGGTAAGTTTGCACCAAATCAGGTTTTCCACAGAAACACAGTCTGAACATTGCATTGTTTCACAAAATTTCCTACAGAATCTGTAATTCATAATTTGCGTAGGTAAGGGGCTGTGTTTTATTTAGCACCTCCTAGTGGTAAAAAAGGGGGAAAACTGTTAATTTAAAGATGCCAAACATATGCTAACAATCATAAACACAAACAATAAGAAATGGGGTTGGTGAATGAGTTACTGTATTGTGTCCTTGTGCCTTTTAGCACACGTTTTCGATGACATGACATAGTACAGCGACATCTTGTGGCCAAAACATACTTTCACTTCAACTTTAATATTAAGGCGGGGGTTAAGTTTGAGATCCCTGCTCTACATATTTTAACAGATTATTTGTTGAATACAATTGGATAAGTAATTACACACCAAATGTGCTCGATTTCTTTATAGATGAGATAGGGACCAAGCACTGCTTCCAATAATCATTGCCTTGGCTTTAATTATTTTTTTTCTCACAATGTTACCGAAGTCACACTCCATTTTGGCATTTTGTTTGCACGTTATATCTGTGTAAAAGCTGCAATTTAAGCAACCCCTCCCCATCCTTGTCTACCTAAACCAGATTGCCCGGGGTGGTTTCGACTTGGCAACAGAGTAAGCGAGCATACGGATTTATATAAATATATATAAGAAATATATGGTGATAATCAGTTCCCTCTCCCACTTGAGTGAAATTGCAGTCACTACCAGCTGCTTCTCATGGGACGCACCTCCAATCCTGCATTAGATTCACCCCTAGATCCCTACCCTACCCTGCCCTGCCCCACAAAAAAAAAAACTGAATACGCCCCTGGACACCATTGACAAGCCCAGAGGGCACGGGGCGGCCCCCCTCTGCCCAAGCTGCTGTGTGTGTTTCTGACTAATATCAATAAAAAAAAAGAAATCTGCTCGGTTGGGTTTTAACTACTGCATGCGGTACTTTGCAGCATGCTCGATTCAATCATTCTGAAAAAAAAGGACTTGACATAATCCCAAAGCTGACGCGCTAACTCTGGTTAGCATTCCTCGGATGCCTCGAAGAGCCAGAGATTGTGCTCTGCACAATCCCTAAAAAAGTAGACGACGTGTACAATAACCCGTAGAGAACTGCTTGTATCTGTTCACTTATTTTTTTTTTTAATTCCATTTTCTTGGTTGGGTTTTCCAGGATTTATTTTTTTCTGCTAAAGCTAGCACTTTGTATTTATTCATGTCTGTTCGGGAGCCTTGACGACTCTTGCCGCCTTCGGACGTTGACCCACTTGTGTACAGTTCAAGTTGTATATTGACTTTTGTGGCTTTAACAATGGTTCAAAGACGTGGGCAGACTTTTCTTTATATTAAAACAAAGTGTACATTTAGAGTACAATAAATTCAACCTCTGCACAGATTTTCAAGAAGTCGCAAAACCCCTCAACACCGTGGTCAATTAATGGTCCGTTATATTTTGTCATGTGCTTGCACAAAATTCAAATTACTTGGATCCAGATACTGTAAATTCCGGACTGCAAGCGGCCAGTCACCCAGCAGCTGGCCTACAACTGGAGTGGGCGAAGCATCGGGCTGCAGGGAGGCGTTGATGTGTGATTTCTGCCCAGGGCGCTGAATGTCAAAGTGAAGAAGGTTGGGTAAACAACAAGAGTGACCATGACTTCCCCTTAGGAGCCAAATCCCTCAACTAATTAGTGACACGGATGAACAAGATTCCCACTGTCCCTTTGGAGTACGGTCGCAATCTTGGAAGAATCACTGATTATATGTCTAGTACAATAAAGTAACCCAATGTGCTGTGATAAGGCTCACGTTTACGGACTGTCCATTAGTAATTAAATTGGCATTAACATGTAAGCATGAGTGTGACAAAAATATTCTCAAGACAAAACTTAATGTACCCTGCTCACTAAAATTCAGAAGCCCGTCTTATTGCAACTATTACACATGTTGAGCCATGCAAGTAGTATTGCTACTACACTTAAAATCATACATAAATTGTCATGATTACTGATGTGATTCACCTGTGTCAGCTCATTTGCCGCCAACCACCGCGGGTTCTGATTGGCTCCCTGTCACTATTTGAACCCTCTGTCCCCTGTCGTCAGTCCATCTGCGAACCTCAGTATATATTAGGCAAGCCTTTTTCCACCCTGACTCCCACCTGTTCCGTTTTTGCTCCCATCCGTCTCCGGCTATGACTTGTTTTGCTCCTGACCACGTCTGTTATCACGTCCTTGCTTACGACCTCTTTTTGGCCCCGACTACATCCACTCTCCCGTTCTGGCTTACGACTCATTTCCGACCACGTCTTGCTCTCCCTGTCCCGGCTACTGACCCGTTTTTCCGGCCCTGACACTGCCTTCGCTCGCTACAGAAGATCCACTTCCGTGTTCGGATCCCAGCACAAATCCGAGAGCGACTTGCTTCCAGCAAACACCGGATCGTGGGTGCAGCCCTTCCTCTTTCTTTTAATAAAACCTGTGGTAAACGTCACGCAATTGGGTTTTGTTTCCGTTCTGGTCCTGATATAAATGCTTGGAATCTTCTAAAAAGTAGTGTCTTCAGATTGAATATTTTTGTGTGGCAGCCGGTCAATTTTTTTTTTCTTTTAGACCAAACCAAAAACTGTCGTCATATTTAGGCTGTTATCCGTCCGATAATCGTGCACCCCTCCTTAGCAACTAGTGTTCTTAAAATATTTTAATTGTAGTAGCAATACTTGGTCTCCGATCAAGTTGTCATGTGTGCAAGGGATAGGATTGTGATTTAACAGACATCTGAACCATCGTCTGTCCAGTACATGGATTTTTGCATTGAGAATGTCTTTGTGTTACTTTTCTGTACTAGACATTTCCCCGCTGATTTTTTTCCATATGTCTGAAGTGGACATGGATAGGTACATTTATATGCCTGTTAAGCCTGCGGCTTTGTACAAAAAAAGTTGAGTCTCGGCAACTTTCAATCAGGTGCGCTCTGTAGTCTGGGCTTTACAGTACTTCTTAACTAAATCAAGAGTAGAAAATATATACTCGGATCCAAATTGTGTGCAGTATTTTGACTGAAAGAAATGGAGTAATGCCAACATTTTCTTCCAACATAAGTTATGCCTTTGCCATGTCCTGCATGAGAGTTGTCAAATAACAAATTAGTTTCGTCCAGAAACAGTTCTTCCTGGAAATGAGAATGACGTTGATATTTGGGACGCCAGCATCTGGAAGTAGTGAGTGGATAAAAGGTGAGAAAGCCCTTCTCTTACGTTGCAGTACATTGGGGCAAATAATTGGGACAGAAAAACACATTTTTGGATTTTAAAGATTTTTTTTTGCAGATCATAATGGAAAATAGGTAAGTGGTCAATACTAAAAGTTAATCTTACTTTGTTATGTACCCTTTGTTGGCTATAACAGAGGCCAAACGCTTTCTTAAATCTTGCCCTGCTAGAAGTGTCCCCCTGCTGATTCCACTTCTCGTCCAATCTGTGGTTCACTAAAGAACATTTGGATGGTCCAGAAGAAAACTGGGAGAATAGGCCATGGTCGGATAAAACAAAAATAGAACTTTTTGGTAGAAACAGCTTCTCATGTTTGGAGGGGAAAGATTACTGAATTGCATCTGAAGAACACCATACCCACTGTGAACCATGGGGGTGGAAACATCATGCTTTGGAGCTGTTGCAAAGGGACCAGGATGACTGGCCTGTGTAAAGAAAAGAATGACTGGGGCCATGTATCAAGAGAGTGAGTTAAAATATCATTCCATCAGCAAGGGCATTGAAGAAGAGATGCGCCTACAATGATCCCAAACCCACAACCAGGCAACAAAGGAGTGGCTTCGTTAGAATCATTTCAAGGGGCTGGAGTGGCTCAGCCAGTCTACAGATTCAACCCTTTATAAAATCTGGGGGGAGTTGAAAGTCCATATTGCCCAACGACAGCCCTAAAACATACCTGCTCTAGAAAAGATCTGCATGGAGGAATGGGCCAAAATACCAGCAACAGTGTGTGAAGAGCTTTTGAAGAGTTACAGAAAAAGGTTTGCCTCCGTTATTGCCAATAAGTGGTTGGTTCGTCGGATCCCTTAACCACAAGGGTTGTAGGGTCACCACTTCCTGTGGTGTGTCATGGGCAAGTACAGCTTGGTGGCACCTATCCCTCTCTAGGGCAACTTATTTTATCTTGTTTGAGCTGAATGTTGAGAGCAGGGCTTGGGAAGAAAGCGTACATGACAAAATATTGAGATGAAGTTTTGATACTTTTCCACCTTGATTTGCAAATAAAATCTCACTTTTTTTTCTATATCATGTCTTATTTCCTTAACTATCGACCAAAAAATGATGCATTCTTCTTTTCAGGGTATTTCTGTCCAATATGGAATGTCAAGAACAACGATCCACTTGAAAACAATCCCAAATAAGAGATGCACAATTGTAGACGTAAGACATACCACCTTTATTAAATGCACAGTATCACAAGGAACATTTCCATTAATTGTGGTTAAGCTACTCACATGATGCACAAAGCATTTGATTGATTGGTTAAAGCAAGTTGAAATCCGACACGCAGTCTTTCATCCGAGTGTACGATGCAACGTACACACATCATCCCAGACGCACACACTCACACACAAATACAGTGCCTTGCAAAGGTATTGCTCCCCCTAAGAATTTTTGGATGTATTGACAAATTTAAGGTTTTTAAGTTCTAAAAACTCAAAATAATATCTGAGGATCAACAAGTGAGACAATCGTGAAAAGAAACTAAATTTATTGAACATTTTGTGCTAACATAAATAAAATGGTAGGCTTTACAAAATGTCCATCCATCCTCGTATCAAGTCTAACAATCTTCCGAGTCCTTGCTGAAGAAAAAAGACCCCAGGGCATGATGCTGCCACCACCATGTTTAACAGTGGGGGTGTTTTCAGGGTGATGTGCAATGTTACTGTTATGCCAAACATAACGCTTTGCATTTAGCGCTAAAACATTCGATTTTGGTCTCTCATGAGCGGAGCACCTTTTCCTACATGTGATTTGTCTCCCATGTGGCTTCTTGTAAACACCATACGGGCCTTTTTATGGTATTCTTTAAGAAAGGCATTTCTTGTTGCCACACTTTCACAAAAGGCACATTTATGTAGAGTTCTGTTAATAGTTGTCTTATGCAAAGATTGCCCCTCCTGGGCTGTGCACATTTGCTGGTCATACAATAGGATCACGGTCCTCTTGGTTGCTTCTCTGATTAATTTTCTCCTTGTTTGGGCTGAATGTTTAAAGAAGGGGTTGGATACCTGTGGCTTGCTAGCGATATATGGCTCTCTTCATGAGTACATCTGGCTCAGGAATAAAATAAAACAATTATTTATTGTATTGTTACATGCAAAGCTGATAGCTGGGGACAACACCTTATCCTGGACCTGCCTGGTGTGTTTTTTTCTTAATGTTCTCTGTTCCCCAGTGTCTCCATTCACAGCGACTGAGCCCATTATAGTCACACTATTCCAAAGCTTATGATTGATGCCCACCTCATATTCGGTATTGTCCTGTCTTTTTCCGACTACCTGCCTGGTGGTGATACGAAAGAGAAGGACAATTTGATATGAGTCAGCGGACCAGTGTTTGACCTGAAGCATGTGAACGCCTGCATGGACCAGCTGGCAGAGATGGGAAACTGCGTCGTGGCAGTCATAGACTTTCTGGACTAGTTTACAGGCTGTGGGCGTCGCTGCTGTCATGCACTTTCCGGACACATTTTCAACATGTTACCTAGTGTTTACTATGCTTGTGTATAGTAATGCTAGTTGTGATTCATGCTGGAAGGGAGATTACCACTCGTGAGGTCCTTTCTCAAGGTTTCTCTTTTTCCTCACGCTGAGGTTTTGAGTTGTTCCTTGCCCGCATGTTGGTTTAAGATCAGGTCATTGTGTAATAGTAATACTGTGCAGTCCTTTGAGACATTTTTGTGATTAAGGGCTATATAAATGAATGTGACTTCACTTGACTATAAAGCAGTTGCATTTATATCTAGACATGTGCACTCATTTTGAGTCATTTAGGTTGACATTGGATCTTTCAAAAGTCATCTGGGAACTTCTGGAGCCAGTTGGCTGAGCTGAGAGAACAGGTGACCAATTTTTTTTTTTGCACTTTTCGGGGTTTTTCTTTTCCGTTGTAAAAGTAATTTAGAAATAATATAGCTCCACTTGACAATTGTCTCACATGATTCTTAGAAAATATTTTCAGTTTTTCAACAAAGCCTGACTTGGCAATATGACAAAAGGTTCTTAGGGTAGGGACAATACGCTAGGCACTGCACAGTCATCTTTGCACAATAAGTAATATGATTCGGCACAAAATCGTTTTTGCCCCGTATTTACAAAAATAACAAACAATTGTTAAACCCCGCCCCTCTCTTTTTCGGCCCGCGATGGATTACATTCACAAGAGGTCTCCCGGCCTTCCGGATTACATTCAAAATAAAATACCATTCATGATGCTAAATCACAGTTATTCATCTGAAAGAGGAACCCGAGAGGCTGCAGTCAGCCTTTCTTTCGTTTTTTTTTTTTGCCCCCCCGATTCATTATTAAAACAAACTGCGCCCCCAAAAAGAATTGAAAGATTGTATTTTCACCTGGATATTTTTTTCTCTCCGTGAGCACAAAGAAAATCGAAATATTTACAATATGTGTAAGTATGTATTGCCAGTGGCCAAGTTATACTCGTTTTAGCCTAGTAAACTGTACACGGTGGACACGTAAGCAAAGATCTGCAAAGGTGATTTTTGCCCTCATTATTTTGTTTATGTAAATGTGTAATGTGCAGCGGTAGCCTTTCAGAAGTAGACATTTTCATGTTAAAATTTGCTGGTTTTCATTCTGCAGTCCCGAATTATTGCAATACTGAATTTTCTTTCCACAGAAACTGATTTTTTTTGTGGACCTGTCAGTCCGGGAAACGATTCAAGGAACGATTTTGTATGTAAACATATATATTTCAAAGTGAAGAGATGATGGGTCATTCCTGTTATTCGGTGCCATGTCAGAGTTGCCGTGGCGCCCAATTGGCCCTGCCCGTGTGCGCCAGCTGCGGCTCGTTGACAGAGTGGCTTTCTGTCTATTTTAACTCAGTTCTCTCACTCTTCCTTTGTCAGTCCGCCAACGAACCTCTGCCCCGGAAGACGTGGGTTTTGACCCAGTCCGTTTTCCTGTTGGTATTTCCTGTCCGGTATTGTTCCCGTTTATTTTGTGCTGCTAAATTTCGATATCCTGTTTTGATATCAATCCTGTCCGTCCTGTTGTTTGATATCGGTTTCCAGTTTCGTTCCCGTCTAGTTTGTCCTGTTTATTTTCGATATCCTGTTTTGATATCAATCCTGTCTGTCCCATTGTTTAATATCGGTTTCCAGTTTTGTTCCCGTCTAGTTAGTCCTGTTAAATTTTGATATCCTGTTTTGATATCAATCCTGTCCCTCCCGTTGTTTAATATCGGTTTCCAGGTTCGTTCCCGTCTAGTTTGTCCTGTTTAATTTCGATATCCTGTTTTGATATCAATTATGTCCGTCCCGTTGTTTAATATTGGTCTCCAGTTTCGTTCCCGTCTAGTTTGTCCTGTTCAATTTCGATATCCTATTTTGATATCTATCCTGTCCGTCCTATTGTTTAATATCAGTTTCCAGTTTCGTTCCCGTCCAGTTTTTCCTGTTTGATTTCGATATCCTGTTTTGATATCAATCCTGTCCGTCTCCTTGTTTAAAATCGTTTTTCAGTTTCGTTCCCGTCTAGTTTGTCCTGTTTATTTTCGTTATCCTGTTTTGATATCAATCCCATCTGTCCTGTCCAGTATCGACCCCATCTGTCCGATATCCGCTCGGGCAATCTCGTCGCCCTCTGGCTTTCCTGTCTTTCCACGCCAGACTGCTGCCTAACGTGCATGACTCCCCATTTCCCGTAAAATAAAAGGTTTGTGTGAGAAACATCACGCATTTGGGTCCTGATCCTGTTCTGGTTCATGACATGCCATTTGAGTCCCAGTGACATAAAATCGTATATTTTGTGAAGAAATGATAAGAAGTTAGGAATCAAGCCAAAACCTCAGCCCTAGAAGAACGATTCAAAAGAAGCTAACCAAATTTATGACGCTTTAAAATGTAAACGTACGTTAAAAGCATCGTGGAAAGAGGAGTTCACAGCCATGTCATATACATGCAATGCATGTTTTAAGTAGATTTATAATAAACTTCATTTTAAAGTGTTTTGCTGTTATATATTCTGATTATCTTTCCTTAATACTTTGCAACAACGTTTTTTTTTTGCGATGAGTCGTCTTATTGTGTTTCAAGTTGTAGACACTGGTATTTATCATAAAACCATCATGTATTCATATATATTTTGAAATTTCATGTATTTGTCAGGGAGCGGCACCATTGCAGATGAAAAGCGGTGGCGCTAGAGGGACGCTGACCCTGAGAGAAGACGAGCTTGAGCGAGAGAGAGGAAGACAACAAGGGGCCGATCTCAGTGAAAGAGGACAGAAAGCACAGAGGAAGAAATAGACATTTGGTCTATGGCATGTGTGAAGTAATAGGTAAATAACAAATAGTTTTCAAATCCATCCTTCAGATGAAATGTTGAAAAGATTGAATATTTTACTGTCTTGATTCCTGATGCGAGGCTCCCTTTCACTTTTTAAACCCCCGTCTTCCTGTCACCCCTTGTCAGTCCGTCTGCAAACCTCAGCTTATGCTAGGCAAGCCTTTCGACCCTGACTCTCTCCTGTTCGGATTCCCGGCTCCGATCCCTTTTCTGATCTCGACCACGATTTTTGCTCGTCTGGTGTGTTTTTTCCGCTCTCGACACCGCCATCGCTCGCCACTTCCGCGTACCGATCGTGTGTACTATCCCTTCTTCCAGATAAAACGCAAGTGGGTCCTGTCTCCGTTCTGGCCCTGACTTTTTACATTTTCTGAGGGAAGTTTGCCATGTTGAAATGGCACCCAATAGGAAGAATGACCCTTTTATCACATTGATTTTTTTTCTAATATTGATTTGGGCCCAATTTATCACTCATCTGATACCATCACTGATAATTTCCCAAAAGTATCACCCGAAGATATCGGTATCAAGATACCATTACCGTAGCAATTGACTCCGTTATACTTTAAAAATTGGTTCGACACCACAGGAATCCAACCTTATAAGACCTCCGAGGCCAATTCCGAGACATGGCTGACATCTAATGGTTTTTTCCCAAATAATATTCCATATTAAAGCCCCAGTGTGTAATATTTGACCACAAGATGGCACTGTTGTCTAATGCAATGGAAAACCAGAACCAAGATGCAAATTTCTTGACCTATATTCTATAAAAAATATGTAGGAGAGGTCAGGTATTTAAATCAATATTTCTTTTTGAATTCAAAGTTCTTGTACCACTAGGAGGCATTAAATATTACACACTGTCCCTTTAAGAGAAATCCCCCACCGAAAGACTCTCAGTCTCTCCATCTGTGCGCTTTAAAGTACATGGATGAAAACACGCAATTGTAGTATCTTTCACGGCCGATCTGCGGAAAAAAGTATTTACACAACGCCATGACATCATTGACGAGGGACCAATCAGACGCCAGGAAATCCACTAGCATCGTATTAGCTTAAAATGCTAAACCCATTTTTTATCAACGAGCGGTGAAATAGTGAAATATTTTGGACTTTAAAATCGCAGTGCATGGTAAATTTACTTTTTACATCTATATTTTGACGTCGTTACTTCAATAAACTCTCTTTTAAGAGGCCTTTTGAACTGAAGTTTAAACAGCCCCCCCAAAAAAATTGAAACTTGAAATGAGCAAAAAAATGATCTGTCAGTGTAACAAAAACAATATTTTAATGCCAAACTGATTTAAGCTCAGCGGCTGCACGAAAGAAAGAAAGAATCAAAGAAAGAAAGAAAGAAAGAAGCAGAGAGAGAAAGGGCGAGAGAGAGAAAAAGACAGAGAGAGAGAGAAAGGGTGAGAGAGAGAGAGAGAGAGAAAGTGAAAGAGAGAGAGAGAGACAGAGTGAAAGAGAGAGAGAGAGAATGTGAAAGAGAGAGAGAGAGACAGAGCAAAAGAGAGAGAGAGAGAAAGTGAAAGAGAGAGAGAGAGCGAAAGAGAGAGAGAGAAAGCAAGAGAGGGGGAGAAGGAGAAAGAAAGCAATAAGCAGAATGAAACAGTGAGAGAGAGAGAGAAAAGCATGGGAGAAGAAGAAAAGAAAGGGAGAAAGATACAAAGAAGGAAAGTGAAAGAAAAATGAAAAGAGAAAGAAAGATAAGGAGAAAGAGACAAAGAAGGAAAGTGAAAGAAAAATGAAAAGAGAAAGAAAGAAAGAGACAGAGAGCAATAGAGAGAAAGAGAGGGAGAGGGAGAAGGTACATGAGTCACAATTTCATCAAATAATTTCATTGTTTTTTGAAAGTTAAAAATGTATACTGTACATCGTTATTTTTCCTGGAACTTTAATTGTTGAACAGAAAATTTCCGATCTCCCGGGAAAGTGCAATCAAACGCGGATTTAATGTTCACCTGCAGGCGCTAAATAATACACGCTGTCTCTTTAAGGAGCCATTTTAACTGGTTGAAATAACCAAGGGGAGATAAAAAGCTTTGATAAATATTACACACTGTCCCTTTAAGTTGGCATTTTAACTCCATTTTAGATAAAGCACAGGGGGGAAAAAGCTGTTGCCACATTCACACGCTGTCCCTTTAAGGAGCCATTTTAGGTTCAATCTTGTGGGGAAAAAACTGCGGTTTAGTCCCCGTAGTTTGTATTCTTCCTTCTGCTTTTTCGCACTCGTTATTGATTGCACTACACCGGTCTGCGAGGTAAATGCAAGCCATCGGGAGATTTGCTCTAAATTTCCGAGTATGTCAAAAAAAGAAGCAAGTTTCCAGGTTATTCCTATCAAAAGTTAGGATTTTTTTAAATAAATGCAAACGAAATGTTCACTCTAGCCACTAGAGGGCAGTAAAACTTTTCGATTTAGTAGGCCCAGCCTCGTGATTTACTCTTTAGTCCTTTAATGTCCATGCACTGCTAAAACCTTCATTTTCTTTTTAATTCATTTCAAACCAGTACGATAATTAAGGCAAAAATTCTATAGATATATATTTTATAGCTCCCATTTTCGTTTGTATAGCGTGGTGAGTTGGTGTAAAACCATGAAAATCATTTTTTCCTATTTTGGGGGAATAAATGTCTTATGCGGAGAAAATATCCCTTGTCATATTTGATTATAACAATGAGTAGGTCACTAAATGATAACGCATAATACTAAAAAACTACATTTAGCTAAAAATTGTAAGTTTAAATATTTTTTTGTTTTTTTTACTGATCCGGCCCGCCTGAGAATAAAAAATCTGGATCCCGCCCCAGGGTACAAACTGAGTTTGACATCCCTGCACTAGACAATACAGCGCCATCTAGTGGTCAAATATTGTTCATTTTCCCTTTAAGCCCGGGTTGTCAAACTCATTTGGGCTCAGGGGACACGTGGTAGAAAAAAAATACTCTCCAGGGCCCAAACTTGTAGATTAAAGAGAAAGGGAGAAGAAAAGGAGATGGAATTATAATTGAAAGAAAAACAGAGACATAGAGAAGGAAAGGGAAAGAGAGAAAGGAGAAGGGTTAAAAAGAGAAAGACAGGAGGAGAAAGAGAAAAATGGGAGAGAAAATAGGAGAGAAATGTGGAAGAGAGAAGGAAAAAGACGGACATTAAAAATAAAAGAGGGGGGAGAATAAGAATGAGAAGGAAAAAAGAAATGAAGAAAGGGGGAGAGCCAGAAAAATGAGAAAGAGGAAGAAATAGATAGGTGATAAAGAGAAAATAAAAGATGGAGAGAAAGGAAAGGATATAAAAAGAAAAAGAGAGGTGGAGAAAGAGAAAATACGAATGAAAAACAAATAGAAAGAAAGAAATGAACAAAGGAGAGAGAGAGAATGAAAGAGAGAACAGGAAATAGGAAAATATAGAGATAAAATGAAAGCAAAGGGAAAACAAAGTGATACAAAAGAGAGAGGAAGATGGAATAAAAAGTAAAAGGAGGGAACGAACAAAAAAGATAGAGGAGGGGTAAAAAGAGAGCAATAAAATGCAAGGGGAACTGGGATGAAGAGAGAGACAGAGAAAGAAAGAGAAGGGGGGAGAGAGAGAGAGGGGCAGAAAGTGTGAGAATTAGAGAGAAAATGGAACAAAATAAATGTAGTGGAGAGAGAAAATTAGAGAGAGAGAGAGAGAGAGAGAGAGAAAGAAAAAGAGAGGCTATAGGGAAAGATGGAGAGAAACAAGGAAAAAAGAAATGAAGTAGAGAGAGAGAAAGAAAAATAGAGCATGAGAGAGGAAATATATGCAGATAGAATGAAAGAAAAAACAGAAATAGGTACATTTAAAGAGACAGGAGAAAGAAAAAAGAGGGAAAGAATAGATGGTGAGGAGAGATAAGAAGAGCGAGAGAAAATGTAAGAGGAAAGGGATGAAAAGAGAGACGGAAGAAGAAGAAGAAAGGGAACCAGTGTCTATGTAAGTGGCGACATCCAGTGGACACACTTAAAACCGCATCCCTACATTTTTCTCTTGCGCTCCTCTCACTGGCGTCTCGCAGGCCCGTTTCAATCTCCCGGCGGACCTCATCCGGCTCTCGGGCCGGTACGTTTGACACCCCTGCTTTAAGCCCAGTTACCCAGAATGCATTTCTGAAACCCGCCTGCTACTAGCGGCGAGGGGAACTTAAAGCGGGACATTTTAAGGCGTTTTTTTCTCTCTTTTTTTTTTTTTTGGTCCGGACGCACTGACGACGGTTAACAATTGACTGTACACGCGCTTCCCACCCTGACACCCCTGCCCTCCACGTGAAATGGAGAAGAATCACCTCAGCCCAGAATGTCCAAATAGACGGGGGAAGCCTTTGCCAAGCTCTGCAGCATGCCGTGGATCTCCTTGATGTTGAGCCTGATGTATGGCTCCCTTTGCCAGCAGCCCAGCATCAGGTCATAAACTTCCTTGGGGCAAGCGCGTGGACGCTGAAGCACCCGGCCTTGCGTGATGCACTCGATCACCTGCACCCAAAAGTTCACCGGGGGTCTCAAACTTCTGAGGTTTTGACATGTAGCATGCAGCCAATAGCCTTTAAGCTTCATTACCGCATCTGTAACTATTAGAGCTTAGATCGGGCCTAAAAAAAATCTAGCCCGAACCCGACCGAGTACCGTGTTTTGTGGGACGGAGCCCGAAGAAAACTTGAAATGTCATATTTTACTCGTGAGGACTCGAGAGGAGGAAGTGATTTGTGATCACAAATTCAAACTAAGTGGCCTTGATAGCATGGTGTCATGATGACTGATTTGGATCACCTGTGCCCAGGGTTGGGTAGGGTTACTTTAACTTGATTACTTCCAATGACTTTTGGATTACTCCAATAGCAAATATGCTAATAAGCGACAAAATAAACTAAATATGAATCAAATTACTAAATTTTGTGCAGGCTTGGGGAGTAACGGAATACATGGAACGGCAAAAATGATGTCGGCAAGCTGTTTGGATTTATTTTCATTTTGTTTCTGTCGCATATTATGTTAATTTTGCCGGAGATCAGAGAGATCAAAGCCAGGAGAGAAAGCTTACCACGTGTTGTGAGTCATCATTTTATTCATATTATATTTATTTTGTCTTTTATTAGCATATTTGGTATTGGAGTCATCCAAAAGTCATTGAAAGTAATCCAGTTAAAGTAACCCTACCCAACCCTGCATGTAGCATGCACCCATAAGCCTTTAAGCT